>NW_025963289.1:0-94390 GCF_020740725.1 Corvus hawaiiensis | reverse complement strand
AATCCCCCCACCCACCCAGCCCCCCCCAGGACCCCTCCCCAAGGACTCCAAATTCCCCCCCGGGCCCCCCAAAACTCTCCCTGGGACCCTCAACCTCCCGCCAGGACCCCAAATCCCCTCAGGGAGTCCCCAAACCCCTCCAGGGACCCCAAAACCGCACCCAGGACACCAAAACCCTCCCTGGATACCCCTCAAAGCCCAGCCAGGACCCCTCTCCAGGTGCCCCCACCCCTCTAGCACCCTGAGGCCCCCCCAGGTTCCCCCCCAAAACCCACCCTAGGACCCCAAAATCTTCCCTGGGACCTTCAATCTCCCCTCCCCACCCTCGAGATCTCAAATCCCTTCCAGGACCCCAAAACCCCTCTGGGATCCCCCAAACCCCACCCAGGTTCCCCTCCAGCACCCAGGGCCCCCCCCCCCGGGGGTGACTCAGGTCGGGGTGACTCAGTTGGGTCTCGGCTCCTTCCTGTGGGGTCCCTTTGGGGATGGGGGTGTCACATCCAGCTCATCCAAATTCCTTGTGATTCACCCCAAAAACGGGCTCTGGGCCCCCAAAAAAACCCCGAATCCGTCTCAAAACCTCACTGTAACCCCCAAAACTAAAGGGATTCGTCCTAAAAACTTCCACAGAGTCAAATTCACAGGGATTTGCCCTAAAATTGCACAGATCCAGCCTGAAATTCAGGCGGATTCACCCCAAACATCACTGTACCCCAAAACTTAAGGAATTCACCCCAACACCTCCCACAGACCCAGACTGGGAGAAATTCACCCCAAATCACATGGATTCACCCCCAAATCTCCATGGATTCACCCCCAAATCCACATGGATTCACCCCAAAGCTTCACCAGACCTGAAATTTTAGGAATTCACCCCAAAACCTCCCACAGATCCAGATGAGGACAGATTCACCCCCAAATCCACATGGATTCACCCCAAAACCCCAGTGTACACCAAAACTTTAGGAATTCACCCCAAAACCTCCAACAGATCCAGACGAGGACAGATTCACCCCCAAATCCACATGAAATCACCCCAAAACCACACAGATTCACCCCCAAATCTCCATGGATTCACCCCAAAACCCACATGGATCCACCCAAAGCCTCCCTGTACCCCAAAACTGAAGGGATTCACCCCAAAAAACCTCCAACATACCCCAAACCTGTCCCCCCACCCAGCACTGTCACCCCACGGCACTGTCACCTCCCCCCACGGCACTGACACCCCACAGGGGCGCCCCGAGTCCCCATCCCATGTCCCAAATCCCGTGTGCTGCGTCCCCATCCCAAATCCTGTCCCGTGTCCCAAATCCTGTGTGCTGTGTCCCCATCCCATGTCCCAAATCCCGTGTGCTGTGTCCCGTGTCCCAAATCCTGTCCCGTGTCCCAAATCCTGTGTGCTGTGTCCCCATCCCATGTCCCAAATCCCGTGTGCTGTGTCCCGTGTCCCAAATCCTGTCCCGTGTCCCAAATCCTGTGTGCTGTGTCCCCATCTCGTGTCCCAAATCCTGTGTGCTGCGTCCCCATCCCGTGTCCCAAATCCCGTGTGCTGTGTCCCGTGTCCCAAATCCTGTCCCGTGTCCCAAATCCCGTGTGCTGCGTCCCCATCCCATGTCCCAAATCCCGTGTGCTGTGTCCCGTGTCCCAAATCCTGTCCCATGTCCCAAATCCTGTGTGCTGTGTCCCGTGTCCCAAATCCTGTCCCGTGTCCCAAATCCTGTGTGCTGTGTCCCCATCTCGTGTCCCAAATCCTGTGTGCTGCGTCCCCATCCCATGTCCCAAATCCCGTGTGCTGTGTCCCGTGTCCCAAATCCTGTCCCGTGTCCCAAATCCTGTGTGCTGTGTCCCCATCTCGTGTCCCAAATCCTGTGTGCTGTGTCCCCATCCCATGTCCCAAATCCTGTCCCGTGTCCCATGCCCCAAATCCTAAATTCCGTGTCCCCCTCCACGTCCCACATCCCCATCCCGTGTCCCCATGCCATGTCCCAAATCCTGTCTCGTGTCCCAAATCCCGTGTCCCCAATCCTGTGTCCCCATCCCATGTCCCAGATTCCGTGTCCCCATCCCATGTCCCAAGTCCTGTGTCCCCATCCCGCGTCCCAAATCCTGTCCCGTGTCCCGTGTCCCGTGTCCCCATCTCATGTCCCAAATCCTGTGTCCCCATCCCATGTCCCAAATTCTGTCTCCCCATCCCATGTCCCAAATCCTGTGTCCTGTGTCCCAAATCCTGAATTTTGTGCCCCCCTCCATGTCCCAAATCCCCATCCCATGTCCCAAATCCCATGTCCCCAATCCTGTGTCCCCATCCCATGTCCCAAATTCCGTGTCCCCATCCCATGTTCCAAATCCTGTGTCCTGTGTCCCAAATCCTGTGTCCCCATCCCATGCCCCAAATCCTGCATCCCGTGTCCCAAATCCTGAATTTCGTGTCCCCCTCCATGTCCCAAATCCCCATTCCGTGTCCCAAATCCCGTGTCCGCATCCCATGTTCCAAATCCCGTGTCCCATGTCCTGTGTCCCCATCCCATGTCCCAAATCCCGTGTCCCCATCCCGTGTCCCAAATCTCCTGTCCCACCTCAGCGCGTCCTATGTCCCCACCTCGTGTCCCATGTCCCCATCCTGTGTCCCCATCCCATATCCCGTGTCCCCATTCTGTGTTCCATGTCCCCATCCCACATCTCCACCCTGAGTCCCACCATATCCCATGTCCCATATCCCATGTCCCATGTCCCATATCCCCAATCCCACATCCCCATCCCATGTCCCATATCCCCACTCCATGTCCCACATCCCCACCCCATGTCCCACCATGTCCTTGTCCCATATCCCATATCCCATATCCCATATCCCATATCCCATAACCCATATCCCGTGTCCCACCTCCCCACCCCATGTCCCATGTCCCACATCCCTATCCCATGTCCCACCATGTCCTTGTCCCATGTCCCACATCCTGACCCCATGTCCCACACTCCCATCCCGTGTCCCACTTCCCCACCCCATGTCCCATGTCCCACACTCCCATCCCATGTCCCACCATGTCCTTGTCCCACATCCCATATCCCATATCACATGTTCCATGTCCCACCATGTCATTGTCCCATGTCCCCTGTCCCACATTCCCATCCTGTGTCCATGTCCTTGTCCTGTGTCCCCTGTCCCTCCCACACTCCCATCCCGTGTCCCACCATGTCCTTGTCCTGTGTCCTCTGACCCACACTCCCATCCCGTGTCCCACCATGTCCTTGTCCCATGTCCCCTGTCCCACCCTCCCATCCCATGTCCCACCATGTCATTGTCCCCTGTCCCTCCCACACTCCCATGTCCCATGTCCCACCCTCCCATCCCATGTCCCACCATGTCCTTTTCCCATGTCCCACACTCCCATCCCGTGTCCATGTCCTTGTCCCATGTCCCATGTCCCACACTCCCATCCCATGTCCCACCATATCCTTGCCTCATATCCCATATCCCATGTTCCATGTCCCACCATGTCCTTGGCCCGTGTCCCATGTCCCACACTCCCATCCCATGTCCCACCATGTCATTGCCCCATCCCTCTGTCCCACACCCCTGCCCTGTGCCCCGCATCCTGACGGGAAGAGGACATGGCCTTCAAGACACCAGGATGTGCCCTGAGGAATCTCCTGGACCTCTAGGGAGTGGCACCGGGCACGAAAGGACACCTGGTGTCCTGTGCGGTGACGCATTCCAGGAACAGGGTGGTGGCACTTGTTGCCCTGCTCCTGGCACCTGCGGCTTCTGTTTCATCCCTCCCACTTCCTTTTATTGTGACCAAAGGTCCTCCTGAAATATATTCCATGTCCCCAGTCCCGCTCCTCCCGCGGTTGCGGACGGATCCGTGTGCCCAACTCCTTGACACCAGGATACGGGGCCATGGCGGGGAGGCTGTGGGGCCTCCTGGCCGTGCTCTGTGTCTGCGTCCTGATCACTGTCACAGGTGGGAGCTGGTGGCACTGGGATCCCTCCCCATTCCCGGTGGCACTGGGACCCCTCCCCATTCCTGGTGGCACTGGGATCCCTCCCCATTCCTGCTGGCACTGGGACCCCTCCCCATTCCTGGTGGCATTAGGATGCCTCCCCATTCCCGGTGGCACTGGGATCCCTCCCCACCCTGCGGCGGCAGCATCCTGGAACCGCGAGTTTGGAAATGGGGTGGGACCGGGGTCGTCCAAAGATCGTGGGGTTGGCAGCAAACAGAACCAATTGGGGTCTTTGGGGGAAGGTCCAGGGGTCTTTGAGGGGGGTCCAGAGTGGGGTTTGGGACTCAGCTGGTGGGTTCAGGGCCCAGTTGGGGTCTTGGGAGTATCTTTGGAGGACCAAGGGTGGGTCTTTGGGGGGATGTTGTGGTGGGGTCCTTTGGAGGTCCAGGTGTCTTTGGGGGGGTCCAGGAGTCTTTGATGGGGTCCAGGGGTCTTTGGGGGAGTCCTGGAGTCTTTGATGGGGTCCAGGAGTCTTTGATGGGGTCCAGAGGTCTTTAGGGGGGTCCAGGGTGGGGTTTGGGACCCAACTGGTGGGTTCAGGACTCAAATGGGGTCTTGGAGAATGAAGGTTGGGTCTTTGGGGGGATGTTGATCAGTGGTGGGTAAGAGTCTTTGGGGGTCCAGGAGCCTTTGGGGTGGATCAGGGGTCTTTTGAGGGTGGTCTGTGGGTTCTTGATGTGGGTCCATGAGTACTTGGAGACCCAAATGGGGACCTTGACGGTCTGGGGAGTCCTGGGGGCATCTTTGGAGAACCAAAGTTGGGTTTCTGGGGGGATGTTGGCCTGTGGTGGGTGGCGGCCTTTGGGAGTCCAGGCGAGGGAGGTCAATGGATCTTCGGGTTCATGGGTTTTTGGGGTCCAACTGGAGGTCTTGGGAATCTGTGGGGCATCTTTGGAGAACAAAGGTTGGGTCTTTGAAGGGATGTTGGTCTGTGGCGGGTGGAGGGTCATTGGGGGTCCAGGGGTCTTTAGGGGGGGTCCAGTGGTCTTTTGAGGGAAGTCTGTGGGTTTTTAAGGTGGGTCTATGAGTCTTTGGGACCCAGCTGGGGATATTGAGGTTCTTGGGAGTCTTGGGGACAACTTTGGAAAATCAAGATTGGGTTTTGGGGGATGTTGGTCTCGGGTGGGTGAGGGTCTTTGGGGGTCCACGGACCCTTAATGGGGTCAATGGATCTTTGGGTTCATGGGTTTGTGAGATCCAACCAGGGGTCTTGGGAATCCTTGGGAGGTCTTTGGAGAACCAAGGAGAGGGTTTTGGGAGTTGTTGGTCTGTTGTGGGTGGGGTTCTTTGAGGGGTCCATGTGTTATTGAGGGGGGTCGAAGTCACCTTGGGGGTCAATGGCTTCGGTGGCCAGTGGATTTTGGGGAATATTGGTAATGGGAGGTCCTTCAGATGCAGGAGACGGTGAGATGACCACAACCAAGAGCAAGGCTGTGCCCGTCCTGCCACCTATTACAGGAGAGTACATTGACACTTCTACTCTGCCAGGAGAGAACACCACCACCACGGCCACTCCTCCAGAACAGAACACCACCACAACAGTCACTCCTCCAGCAGAGAACACGACCACAACAGTCGCTCCTCCAGGGGAGAACACCACCACCACGGCCACGCCTCCAGAACAGAACACCACCACCACGGCCACTCCTCCAGAACAGAACACCACCACAACAGTCACTCCACCTGGAGAGAACACCACCACCACGGCCACTCCTCCAGGGGAGAACACCACCACAACAGTCGCTCCTCCAGAACAGAACACCACCACCACGGCCACTCCTCCAGAACAGAACACCACCGCAACAGTCACTCCTCCAGAACAGAACACCACCACCACAGCCACTCCTCCAGAACAGAACACCACCACAACAGTCACTCCTCCAGAACAGAACACCACCACCACGGCCACTCCTCCAGAACAGAACACCACCACAACAGTCACACCTCCAGGAGAGAACATGACCACAACAGTCGCTCCTCCAGAACAGAACACCACCACCACGGCCACTCCTCCAGAACAGAACACCACCACCACGGCCACTCCTCCAGAACAGAACACCACCACCACAGCCACTCCTCCAGAACAGAACACCACCACCACGGCCACTCCTCCAGAACAGAACACCACCACAACAGTCGCTCCTCCAGGGGAGAACACCACGACCACAGCCACTCCTCCAGAACAGAACACCACCACAACAGTCACTCCTCCAGCAGAGAACACCACCACCACAGCCACTCCTCCAGAACAGAACACCACCACAACAGTCACTCCTCCAGGAGAGAACACCACCACCACGGCCACTCCTCCAGCAGAGAACACCACCACCACGGCCACTCCTCCAGAACAGAACACCACCACCACAGTCACTCCTCCAGAACAGAACACCACCACCACGGCCGCTCCTCCAGGAGAGAACACCACCACAACAGTCACTCCTCTGGAACAGAACACCACCACCACGGCCACTCCTCCAGAAGAGAACACCACCACCACGGCCACTCCTCCAGAACAGAACACCACCAGCACAGCCACTCCTCCAGAACAGAACACCACCACCACGGCCACTCCTCCAGGAGAGAACACGACCACAACAGTCGCTCCTCCAGGGGAGAACACCACCACCACGGCCACGCCTCCAGAACAGAACACCACCACCACGGCCACTCCTCCAGAACAGAACACCACCACAACAGTCGCTCCTCCAGGGGAGAACACCACCACCACGGCCGCTCCTCCAGAACACAACACCACCACAACAGTCACTCCACCTGGAGAGAACACCACCACCACGGCCACTCCTCCAGAACAGAACACCACCACAACAGTCACTCCTCCAGGGGAGAACACCACCACAACAGTCACTCCACCAGGAGAGAACACCACCACCACGGCCACTCCTCCAGGAGAGAACACCACCACAACAGTCACTCCTCCAGAACAGAACACCACCACCACAGCCACTCCTCCAGAACAGAACACCACCACAACAGTCGCTCCTCCAGAACAGAACACCACCACCACCACAGCCACTCCTCCAGAACAGAACACCACCACCACAGCCACTCCTCCAGAACAGAACACCACCACAACAGTCACTCCTCCAGGAGAGAACACCACCACCACGGCCACTCCTCCAGCAGAGAACACCACCACCACGGCCACTCCTCCAGAACAGAACACCACCACCACAGCCACTCCTCCAGCAGAGAACACCACCACCACGGCCGCTCCTCCAGGAGAGAACACCACCACAACAGTCGCTCCTCCAGGGGAGAACACCACCACAACAGTCGCTCCTCCAGAACAGAACACCACCACCACGGCTGCTCCTCCAGAACAGAACACCACCACCACAGCCACTCCTCCAGAACAGAACACCACCACAACAGTCACTCCTCCAGGAGAGAACACCACCACAACAGTCACTCCTCCAGCAGAGAACACCACCACCACGGCCACTCCTCCAGAACAGAACACCACCACCACAGTCACTCCTCCAGAACAGAACACCACCACCACGGCTGCTCCTCCAGGAGAGAACACCACCACAACAGTCACTCCTCTGGAACAGAACACCACCACCACGGCCACTCCTCCAGAAGAGAACACCACCACCACGGCCACTCCTCCAGAACAGAACACCACCACAACAGTCACTCCTCCAGAACAGAACACCACCACAACAGTCACTCCTCCAGAACAGAACACCACCACCACGGCCACTCCTCCAGAACAGAACACCACCACAACAGTCGCTCCGCCAGGGGAGAACACCACCACCACGGCCACGCCTCCAGAACAGAACACCACCACCACGGCCACTCCTCCAGAACAGAACACCACCAGCACAGCCACTCCTCCAGAACAGAACACCACCACCACGGCCACTCCTCCAGGGGAGAACACCACCACAACAGTCGCTCCTCCAGAACAGAACACCACCACCACGGCCACTCCTCCAGAACACAACACCACCACAACAGTCACTCCACCTGGAGAGAACACCACCACCACAGCCACTCCTCCAGAACAGAACACCACCACAACAGTCACTCCTCCAGAACAGAACACCACCACCACGGCCACTCCTCCAGAACAGAACACCACCACAACGGTCACACCTCCAGGGGAGAACACCACCACAACAGCCACTCCTCCAGAACAGAACACCACCACCACAACAGTCGCTCCTCCAGAACAGAACACCACCACCACGGCTGCTCCTCCAGAACAGAACACCACCACCACAGCCACTCCTCCAGAACAGAACACCACCACCACGGCCACTCCTCCAGAACAGAACACCACCACAACAGTCACTCCTCCAGGAGAGAACACCACCACCACGGCCACTCCTCCAGCAGAGAACACCACCACAACAGTCACTCCTCCAGAACAGAACACCACCACAACAGCCACTCCTCCAGAACAGAACACCACCACCACGGCCACTCCTCCAGAACAGAACACCACCACAACAGTCACTCCTCCAGAACAGAACACCACCACCACGGCCACTCCTCCAGAACAGAACACCACCACAACAGTCACTCCTCCAGAACAGAACACCACCACCACAGCCACTCCTCCAGAACAGAACACCACCACAACAGTCACTCCTCCAGAACAGAACACCACCACAACAGTCACTCCTCCAGAACAGAACACCACCACAACAGTCACTCCTCCAGCAGAGAACACCACCACCACGGCCACTCCTCCAGAGCAGAACACCACCACAACAGTCACTCCTCCAGGAGAGAACACCACCACCACGGCCACTCCTCCAGAACAGAACACCACCACCACAGCCACTCCTCCAGCAGAGAACACCACCACCACGGCCACTCCTCCAGAACAGAACACCACCACAACAGTCACTCCTCCAGAACAGAACACCACCACCACGGCCACTCCTCCAGAACAGAACACCACCACAACAGTCGCTCCTCCAGAACAGAACACCACCACAACAGTCACTCCTCCAGAACAGAACACCACCACAACAGTCACTCCTCCAGAACAGAACACGACCACAACAGTCGCTCCTCCAGAACAGAACACCACCACCACGGCTGCTCCTCCAGAACAGAACACCACCACATCAGTCACTCCTCCAGGGGAGAACACCACCACAACAGTCGCTCCTCCAGAACAGAACACCACCACAACAGTCACTCCTCCAGAACAGAACACCACCACAACAGCCACTCCTCCAGAACAGAACACCACCACCACGGCCACTCCTCCAGAACAGAACACCACCACAACAGTCACTCCTCCAGAACAGAACACCACCACCACGGCCACTCCTCCAGAACAGAACACCACCACAACAGTCACTCCTCCAGAACAGAACACCACCACAACAGTCACTCCTCCAGAGCAGAACACCACCACAACAGTCACTCCTCCAGGAGAGAACGCCACCACCACGGCCACTCCTCCAGAACAGAACACCACCACCACAGCCACTCCTCCAGCAGAGAACACCACCACCACGGCCACTCCTCCAGAACAGAACACCACCACAACAGTCACTCCTCCAGGGGAGAACACCACCACCACGGCCACTCCTCCAGAACAGAACACCACCACAACAGTCACTCCTCCAGAACAGAACACCACCACCACGGCCACTCCTCCAGAACAGAACACCACCACAACAGTCGCTCCTCCAGAACAGAACACCACCACCACGGCTGCTCCTCCAGAACAGAACACCACCACATCAGTCACTCCTCCAGAACAGAACACCACCACAACAGTCGCTCCTCCAGAACAGAACACCACCACCACGGCCGCTCCTCCAGGAGAGAACACCACCAGCACAGCCACTCCTCCAGAACAGAACACCACCACAACAGTCGCTCCTCCAGAACAGAACACCACCACCACGGCCGCTCCTCCAGGAGAGAACACCACCACAACAGTCGCTCCTCCAGGGGAGAACACCACCACCACGGCCACTCCGCCAGGAGAGAACACCACCACCACGGCCACTCCTCCAGAACAGAACACCACCACAACAGTCGCTCCTCCAGAACAGAACACCACCACCACGGCCACTCCTCCAGAACAGAACACCACCACAACAGTCGCTCCTCCAGGGGAGAACACCACCACCACGGCCACTCCTCCAGAACAGAACACCACCACAACAGTCGCTCCTCCAGAACAGAACACCACCACCACGGCTGCTCCTCCGGAACAGAACACCACCACCACGGCCACTCCTCCAGAACAGAACACCACCACCACGGCCACTCCTCCAGAACAGAACACCACCACCACGGCTGCTCCTCCAGAACAGAACACCACCACATCAGTCACTCCTCCAGAACAGAACACCACCACAACAGTCACTCCTCCAGCAGAGAACACCACCACAACAGTCACTCCTCCAGAACAGAACACCACCACCACGGCCACTCCTCCAGAACAGAACACCACCACAACAGTCACTCCTCCAGAACAGAACACCACCACAACAGTCACTCCTCCAGAACAGAACACCACCACCACGGCCACTCCTCCAGAACAGAACACCACCACAACAGTCACTCCTCCAGGGGAGAACACCACCACCACGGCCACTCCTCCAGAACAGAACACCACCACAACAGTCACTCCTCCAGGAGAGAATACCACCACAGCAGTCACTCCTCCAGAACAGAACACCACCACCACGGCCACTCCTCCAGAACAGAACACCACCACAACAGTCACTCCTCCAGAACAGAACACCACCACATCAGTCACTCCTCCAGAACAGAACACCACCACAACAGTCACTCCTCCAGCAGAGAACACCACCACAACAGTCACTCCTCCAGAACAGAACACCACCACAACAGTCACTCCTCCAGAACAGAACACCACCACCACGGCCACTCCTCCAGAACAGAACACCACCACAACAGTCGCTCCTCCAGGGGAGAACACCACCACAACAGTCACTCCTCTGGAACAGAACACCACCACAACAGTCACTCCTCCAGAACAGAACACCACCACCACGGCCACTCCGCCAGGAGAGAACACCACCACCACGGCCACTCCTCCAGCAGAGAACACCACCACCACGGCCACTCCTCCAGAACAGAACACCACCACCACGGCCACTCCTCCAGAACAGAACACCACCACAACAGTCACTCCACCTGGAGAGAACACCACCACCACGGCCACTCCTCCAGAACAGAACACCACCACAACAGTCGCTCCTCCAGGGGAGAACACCACCACCACGGCCGCTCCTCCAGAACAGAACACCACCACCACGGCCACTCCTCCAGAACAGAACACCACCACAACAGTCGCTCCTCCAGAACAGAACACCACCACAACAGTCGCTCCTCCAGAACAGAACACCACCACCACGGCCACTCCTCCAGAACAGAACACCACCACAACAGTCGCTCCTCCAGAACAGAACACCACCACCACGGCCACTCCTCCAGAACAGAACACCACCACAACAGTCGCTCCTCCAGAACAGAACACCACCACCACAGCCACTCCTCCAGAACAGAACACCACCACAACAGTCACTCCTCCAGGAGAGAACACCACCACCACGGCCACTCCGCCAGGAGAGAACACCACCACCACGGCCACTCCTCCAGAACAGAACACCACCACCACGGCCACTCCTCCAGCAGAGAACACCACCACCACAGCCACTCCTCCAGAACAGAACACCACCACCACGGCCACTCCTCCAGAACAGAACACCACCACAACAGTCGCTCCTCCAGAACAGAACACCACCACCACGGCCACTCCTCCAGAACAGAACACCACCACAACAGTCGCTCCTCCAGAACAGAACACCACCACCACGGCTGCTCCTCCAGAACAGAACACCACCACAACAGTCGCTCCTCCAGAACAGAACACCACCACCACGGCCACTCCTCCAGAACAGAACACCACCACAACAGTCACTCCTCCAGAACAGAACACCACCACCACGGCCACTCCTCCAGAACAGAACACCACCACAACAGTCACTCCTCCTGGAGAGAACACGACCACAACAGTCGCTCCTCCAGGGGAGAACACCACCACCACGGCCACTCCTCCAGGAGAGAATACCACCACAGCAGTCACTCCTCCAGCAGAGAACACCACCACCACGGCCACTCCTCCAGGGGAGAACACCACCACCACGGCCACTCCTCCAGAACAGAACACCACCACCACGGCGCCTCCTCCAGCCGAGAACACCACCACCACGGCCACCCCTCCAGAACAGAACACCACCACCACGTTCACTCCTCCGGCAGAGAACACCACCACAACTGTCACTCCTCCAGGGGAGAACACCACCACCACGGCCACTCCTCCAGAACAGAACACCACCACCACGGCCACCATTCCGATCACCACCACCACCACAGTAACAACCACAATCACGAGTCCAGGTATGTTTTCCTCCTTGGTGGCCCTCCATAGCCACATCCTTTCTCCCTGACCTGTCCCCAGCATTCTCCAGGTGGCTCCTGGGGTGTCTCCGGGCCGTTTCACAGCACCTCTGTCCTTGGGTTGCTCTTCCAGGTGTGTGCATGAATGGTGGCACATGGGAAGATGGGAAGTGCTTGTGTCCCGAGGGGTTTCAAGGTGACCGCTGCGAGGAGCCCGTCTGCCAAAATGGGGGCACCTGGGCCAACGGCCTCTGCCTGTGCCCCCTGAATTTCCAAGGGGACAGGTGCCAGTTCGTCGTGGACATTGTGGAGATCAAAAACGGTAGGGAAGCATCCCAAGGTGCCGTGGGATGGCCACCAAGACAGGACCTGGGCTGAGGTCACCTCTGAGGGGTCAGTGGGGGGTTCGGGCCACTATGAGGGAATGACCTGGGAATGGGACCACCAAGGAGGGACCAACTCAGAAATGTGGCCACCAGGGAGGGACTGACCCTGGAATGAGGTTGGGTGACCACAAAGGGACCAATCAAGAAATGGGGTCACACGTTGGTGACACTGACCTGGGATTGGAGTCACCGTGGAGGGACCAAGCTGGTCCCCGGACTGAGGTCACCAGGGTGGGGATGGGGACACCCAGTCTATTCCTCATGGCTCTCTTCTGCTTGGCCAAGTGACGATGAACGCGACGGTGGAGATGACGACCAAGGTCGACAACAGGAATTTCACTGAGGAGCTCAAAAATTCGTCCTCGCCTGCTTACAAGAGCTTTGAGAAAGAGTTCCAGGAGAAGGTCAGGGCTCAGCCATGCCACAGGTGACCCCAGGGGTAGCCCCTTGAGGGGGTTGTGGACCATGATGGGGGCCTGGATCTCCCCTGGCTTCTCTTTGTCTTCCAGATGAAGAAGATTTATGGGCATATCAAGGGCTACCAAGGTGTGGTGATCAAAAGCCTGAGGTGAGTCCCCACCAGTGGCCAGGTGGGGTCCTGACCCTCTCCAGTGCTCACGTGGGGTGGTTTGGGGTGAAGGGACCCACAGGGGTCAGTTTGAGGTGATGCCCCCCAAGGTTGGAGCATCCACATCCCTCCAAGCCACGTTGTGTCCTGGGGTTCCTTCTGGACGGCCCAGCCCTGTGTAACCATGGTGTTCCTCCACACTGGGAACCCCATACTGGTCCCAGTTGGCTCTAGAGCCAAGCCCTGCCCCTTCTCCTTGCAGCGCTGGCAGCATCAAGGTGGACTACAATGTCAGCCTGGAGGTCCCCGCCAACTCCAAGGCCAACGAGACGGTGAAGACCATCTCCGACAGCCTCGTCGCCGCCTTCCAAAACTACAGTGACTGCAACGGGAACTGCACTGGGGACAACTGTGAGTGACACTGGGGGTCACCCCGCTGTCACTGGGTCCTCTTTGGGGTTACTGGGCCAGGGTTGCCCACCAGCAGCTCCTCTCTCCACACCAGGTTCTTTCTGCTTCAACACCTCCTTCACCAGCATCCACAGTTTTGGAGTGCAAGAGGTGGAAGGACGTAAGTGAAGCCCACGGGGTGTTTGGGTGTCCCCCACCCTCCGGAGCTCCCCAAAACCTGAGCCCTGTGCCCCCACCCTCAGGTCTGTGCGACGCCTACATCCAGGAGGGGTTCAGCTCCTACTACACCCCGCACCTGACGGACACTGGTGTCATCTGCATCACCCGCTGCGATGCCCGCTCTGCTGACCCTCTGCCCTGCGTCCACGGCAGCTGCTCCGTGGGCCGGCTGGGGCCACAGTGCGAGTAAGGGCTCGGTCCCCAAAAATGGGTGGTCTCCCCAAATTCCATGAATCCCCTGAGAACCTTGACCCCCATCATCCCCATGATGACCTGACCGCTGTGACCCCCACGACCATCCTACTCCCATGATGACCCCACCATCATGACCCCCATGACCCTCCCACTCCCATGACCCCCATGACTACCATGACCCCACGACAACCCTACCACCATGACCACCATGTCCCATCATGACAACCATGACCCACGTGACCACCCCACTCCCATGATCCCCATGACCACCATGACCTTCTCACTCCCATGACTTCCATGACCACCCCAACACCATAACCACCCTGACCCCCCTATGACCCCCCTACTCCCATGGCCCCCATGACCACCCACACCGCTATGACCTACCATGACTCCCATGACCCCCATGACCACCATGATCACCTCACCAGGTGCTCGGACAAGGTGGCCTTCTGGTACCAGGACAGCGCCTGCAGCTCCCGCATCAGCAAGGTGGGGGTGGCCGTGGGGGTCCCAATGGCTGTCTTGGTCCTGGTCACCACCATCTTCACCGTCCTCCTGCTGAGATCTCGGAGGCAGAAGGAACAGTACAGGTAAATGTGTCACCGTGGGATGGGCTGGGGGATCCCGTGGTGGTCTCGAGTCTCATCCCTGTCCGTTCCACCACGCAGGAATAAGCTGAGGTCCCGTGCGGAGCTGTACTCCAGCGAGGACGGGAACTGGGAGGGATCCCAAGGCTTTTCCATGGGGAATCTGGCGGCCACCTGGGAAGGTAACAGGGATGGGGGTGGGGATGGGCATGGAGGAACTCTGTGGAACCCGGCGGTCCACGGCACCTCTTCTTCCACCCCACAGACATGGAGACCCCCAGCACCAGCTACATCAACCTGGAGAGGGTGGACACCTCGAAGATGGTGGGTGACACATCCCCAGGACCCTGATGTTGTCGCCTTTCGTCCCCCACCCCATCCTCATCTTCTCCTCTCCTTCCTCCCCAGATGCACATCCGGAGACCGACCGTGGTCCCCTGAGTGGAGCCACCTGAGAGCCAGCAGAGACGGGACATGGGGACACGGACATGGGTGGAGGGGGGACACAGGGACACGGGGACATGGGCGTGGGGTTTCGGGGTGAGAAGGATCAGGAAATTCACCGTCCTCTTCCTCCCCACGCAATTGTTTGCACACAGAATGTTTTATAATTAAATATATCCTTAATTCTCCTGTCACCTGTCCACTTCCTGTTGGGGACATGAGGTAGCTTCATGACAAGGTAGGACGTGGGTGGAGCCAAGCTGCAAATCCAAGGGAAAACACCCCAAAACCAGGAAAAGAAAACATTGAAAGTGCGTTAATTGCTGACCAGGTGATTGGGAACTGCCCTTGGGTCACCCCGAACCCCGATGGGTGACGTGCGTGGGAGGACGTGTCCTTGTCCCCAGTCCTGGAAAAAGGTGTCACCTTGGAGGTTCCTCCACACCTCTTTCCCACGGGGACAAAGGGCTTGGAGCAGGAGGTGGGGCAGCTGTGGTGGCTCAAGGAAGGGGAGGACAAGGAGGGGGTCCCAAGGTGGTACCACCCATGAGTGGGGGGGACTTGAGGGGGTCCTGAGGTGGTACCGCTCATGGGTGGGGGGGGACATTCAGGGGGTCCCAAAGTGGTACCACCCATGAGTGGGTGGGGCATTGAGGAGGTCCCAAGGTGGACAATGGACCGCCATGACCACCATCCCCACCACCACTATGACCTCCACCCTCACCACTGTGACCACCCTGACCCGTCCCACCACCATGACCCCCATGACCACCCCAGCCTCATGACCCCCATGAACCCCCAACCACCCCAACTCCATGACCCTCCCGACCACCTCCACCCCCATGACCCCTCATAGCCATGCCCACCACCATGACCCCCATGACCCCTGTGATGCCACCACCCCCACAATCACCACCGTGCCATGGACGGGGCAGAAGGACGCATGCCTCTTGCCTTGCATGCTAGCACTTGGCCCTCAGCCAATTCCTGCCCCACCCCCTTGGGCTAAAGTTAACATTTTTACATCTTTCATTCCACCCTTCTTGGCAGCCAGAGCTGGGAACGGGGACAAAGTCCCAAACACCTCAGGGTGTGACCAGGTGTGGCCTCAAACACACCTGGCAGGTGCTGGCACAGGGAGGGAGTGTCCCCTGTTGGAGCAGGGGAAGTCCCAGGCAGGTGCGGGAGTGTCACCCCCAAAAATAGCTCCAAAAGGGTGGTCAGGGCTGTTTGTCCCCTCCCCAAGTCGTCACTGGGATTGTCCCAGTACAAACCAGTAACACCAGAGACATTTTGAGTGACTTCATTAAGAAAGAGAGGGTCCAGCCCCCTTTTTTCGGGTGGGGGGGGGATCCTCACCCTTGAATTTGAGGAGGAAGGGAGGTGAGGACATGACCTTGGAGGTGGGGACATGACCTTAGAGATGGAAACATGACCTTTTAGGTGGGGTCGTGGCCCGAAAGTGCTGTTGGGGATCAGGTCACATCCTAAAAATGGGATCGTGACCCAGAACTGGGGTCATGACCTTAAAAGTGCTCACAGGACGAGGATGAGGGATACAGGAAGAGGATGAAGATGAGGGCAGGGGGTCAAGGTGCCCCCCAAGAGAGGGTCAGGGTTGTCCTGAAGTGCTGGGGGGGACCTCGTTCCATGGGGTTGGTGATGCAGATGGTGATGGTGGTGGTGATCATGGTGGTGATGATGATGATGGTGATGGTGGTGATGGTAATTATGGTGATGGTCATGTTAATGATGATGGTGGTGATGGTGATGGTGATGATGATGATGATGGTGATTATGGTGATGGTGATGAAGATTTTGACATTGATCATGTTGATGGTGATCATGTTGATGATGATGGTGATGATGATAGTGGTGAGGATGATGATGATGGTGATGATGATAATGATAGTGATAATGATGATGATGATGACTTTGACATTGATCATGTTTGATGGTGATGATGTTGATGGTGATGATGTTGATGACATTGATGATGATGATGATGATGAAATTGTGGTGGTGGAAATCGCTACCCTGGTGCTCCCTACCCCACCATATCTCAGAACTGTGTGATGAAGCTCTGCGGCCTTGGGATTTGGATCTGTTGGGATGTGCCGCAGCAGATCAGAGGGAAAATGGGGTGTCAGAAAGATTCGGGGTGTCCCCAGTGCCCCAGTCCCACTGTGGTGGGAGGACAGGGGGAACTCACCGGCACTGATGTGTCCATGGCGTCGAGGTTGACTGGATGGTCATCCTTGAGCTGGGCATCTGTGGGAGAGGGGGACTCAGTGGGGGCGCTCAGGGTGGGGTTGAGGGGCACAAACCAATTCCCCCATCCCTGTGGGGTCACCAGAGACCCCCCACCCACCCCCACTCCCACCTCGTTTCTGGAAGGTGAAGTTTCCTTGGAGGTTCCACTCCTCACTGGTGTCCTGGTACCACCTCTCCATCATCTGCTGTTCGGTCCTGGGGATGGGGGAAGGGGTGTCAGGGGTCACCACCAGCAGGTCCATCCCTGCCTGGACCCCCTCCAACACCCCCAAAGGACCAACTTCCCCCCCCAAACCCCCAGAACCTCATCCAGGATGAGGAACATCTGGAAACCAACAACTCCGAGACTTCTCCCACCCCTAGGAGGACACTGGGACCAGATACTCCAAACCTCCCCCTCCTCACCTATCATATGACTCAGATCTGCGAGCTCGGAAGAGGAAGATGGAGAGGACGATGACCACAGTGACCAAGATGGCCACGGCCAAGCCCAGGCCCACGGCCAGTTTGCTGACCCGTGATGTGCAGCGGTCATCTTGGTACCAGTACAGATGGGTGTCATCACAGCTGGTGGGGTGGACAAAGGGGTCAACCCAAAACTGGAATACCCCCAGAAGAGACACCCCCCTCCCCCAACCCATTTCTGCAGCCTCAAAGCCTTCTTGAAGCAAGATTCTGCTTCACCTCAGGGGCTTAACCCTGGACATGATCATAGAGATCCAGGTTGGTTCTATGTGGACCAAGATCCTGCTCCAACCCACATGAATTTCACCCATTTCCATCCAAAGAAAACCTTAGGGATGGGCCTGGAGATCCACTAGAAGGGTTGTGGACCACAGGCCTGCTCCAGCCCTGGAATTTTTAACCTCAGAGGTGATCATGGAGATCCACCAGAAGAGTTGGATCCCTGTGGAAGAGAACCCTGCTCCAACCTTGATGATTTTTGACCCATTTCCATGCACAGAGGAGCTTGGCAATGACCATGAAGATCCACCCAAAGGGTTGGATCCATGTGGGATGGCTTTGGAGGAGGAGGAGGAGTTTCCTTCAGCTCTTACAAGCACTGAGGACCTCTGCGGGTGATGTGGCACGTCCCCCGGTTGCAGTTGATGGTGCCGGCGGTGTTCGGCGTGCAGTTGGACATGCAGGACAACCCGAAGCTTGTCAGGTTGGGAAAGAAGAATTCCTGGTAGCCCTCGGGCACTTGGCTCTGGCAGTAGGCTGGAGAGGGGAGAGATGTCAACTGGGGGGACCTTGGAGACCCCAAACCCAGGTGGACCCCTCCCCATCCACTTACCATCTTCATCAAATTCCAGCGGGGTGTTGGTGACCAACACCTCAGAGGCGTTGAAGCACAAGTCACCTGTAGAAGAGGTTAAATTGAGGGGGCACAGCCCCACAGGCCCTCCCAGGGTTGGCCAGGGGTGGTTTGGGTGGCTGGGAAGGTGTCCCCACCCCATTGAGGGCCCCAGTTGTCCCCAGCCCCACGGTGGGAAGGTGACAAGGTACCATTGGTGCAGTTGAACTGCGTCGCCGCCACCTCGATTTTCTCCTGCACCTTGGCTGTGATGTTCTGGAGCTTGTCCTGGCTCTGGTTGGTCACCAGCAGGGACACGATGACAGAGTGATCCACCACCACGCTGCCGGGCCTGGACGGAAACGACACCATCCCATTCCAAACGCCATTTTCCCACGGAATGACCCCAAAATCCCCGTCCCAGTGACCCCAGTGCTCACCTGAGACGGTGCACCTTGATGCCCCTGTACCCCTCGATGTCAGCGTAGACTGCATCCATCTGGAAGGGAAAATGTCTCCAGGTGGGATGTTGGGGTCCATTCCCTTCCCATCTTCCTGGGTCTGCTTCATTTTGGGTGTCCCCCCCTCAGATCCATCCCCGTGGACCCGGAGAACACTACACAAGAACTTGGAGTACCCATGGGATGCTCCACCAGGTAGATCCCGACCCCAGGTGGCAGTCCCATGTTCCTCTACCTGGTTGGTGAAGTCCTGGACGAACTCAGTGTAGGCGGGTGAGGTGTTGTCCTCGAGGTCCTTGGTGAAGTTCCTGTTGGTGACCCGCAGCTCCACTTCCACCGTCCCATTGGTCTCTGGGGATGTCCAAGACCAGGCCATGAAGGAGATGGGGCAGAGAGACATTTCCAGGCAGGTGGAACCCCAAAATCTCCCCCTAAATCCCATGAATTTGGGGGTTGTTGTGAAGGAACCAGGAGAAACATCCTCCACCCATTGGAAGAGATCATCAGTGGCCCCTCTGCTCCTCTGGGTGATCCCAGTGTGGACTGGGCCATCCTCCATCTCCCAAAATTCCTACCTGGTCCTCCCAGGTGGATCCTGCACCTGCTGGTGGCTCGGAGCTGGGTCATTCCCCATCTCCCAGAATTTCCAGGTGGGAATCCCAGGTGGATCCTGCACCTGCCTGACCCCTGATGGGCAGGACCTGGTGGAACTATCAGCTCTTCCCAAATTTTCGAGTCCTGTGGGACTCTGATGCAGGTGCGGAGAAGGTTCTTTGGGATACAGTTACACCTGGTTTACTTCCAAAAGGAGAACCCTTCCTGATCCTCCTGCCCCTGGCAGATCTTATCCCAGCATTGGATACATCCCAAAAAACGATGGAAATCCTACCGGCATTGGTTTCGATGGTGTTTCTGACTTCCTCACACCTGTCCCCTGTGAAGCCGGGGGGACACTGGCAGTGGCCGTTGATCCAGGTGCCACCGTTCTCGCAGGTCCCTGGAAGGAAAGGGGATGGAAAAGGAATGGGAAGGGACACGGAAATGGGGCCAGGGAGAAGCGGGGTGAGAATTACCTGGGGTGGTGGTTGAGTGGGGAGTGGTGGTGGTGGCGGTTGTTGTCGTTGTAAGGGTGGTGCTGGTTGTTGTACGGAGGGTGGTGGTGGTTCTAGAGGTGGTGGTGGTGGTCCTAGGCGTGGTGGGGGTGGTGTCAGGAGTGGTGGTGGAGGTCCCGGCGGAACTTGGCGTGACGGTCAAGGATGTAGAACTGCTACTGGTGGGTGTAGAGCTGCTACTGGTAGGAGTAGAGACAGTGGTGGCAGTAGAGCTGCTGGTGGTTGTAGAGGTGCTACTGGAAGGAGTAGAGATGGTGCTGGGTCTAGTGCTGCTGCTTGTAGGCGTAGAGATGCTACTGGTGACTGTGGAGCTGCTGCTGGTGGGTGTAGAGGTGGTGGTGGGTGTTGAGCTGCTACTTGTAGGTGTAGACATGGTGGTCGTAGAGCTGCTACTTGCAGGTGTAGAGATCTCAGTCGTGAACGTACTGTCGGTGATGGGTGTAGAGCCATGGCTGGTGGGTGTAGAGCTGGAACTTGTAGAGCTGCTACTTGATGGTGTAGAACTGCTACTGGTGTCTGCAGAGGGACTACTGGTGGTTGTAGTAATGGTGGCGGATGTAGAGCTGCTACTGGTGGGTGTAGAACTACTCGTGATTGCTGCAGAACTGCTGCTTGTAGGTGCAAAAGTGGTGGTGAGGGAAGAGCTGCTACTTGTGGGTGTAGAGCTACTAGTGATGGGCGTTGAGCTGCTAGTGGATGGTGTAGAGATGGAGGTGAGTGTAGAGCTGGTAGTGGTGGGAGTAGAGCTACTCTGGGTGGGTGTAGAGGCAGTAGTGGTGGGAGTAGTGCTGGTGGTGAGTGTAGTGCTGCTACTTGTATGTGTAGAGATAGCAGTGGTGAGTGCAGAGCTGCTACTTGAAGGTGTAGAGCTGGTACTGGTGAGTGTGGAGGTGCTGCTGGTGGGTGTAGTTCTGGTGATGGGAGTAGAGCTGCTACTTGTATGTGTAGAACTGCTAGTGGTTGTTAGTGTACTGGTGGCGCTGGATGTGGAGCTACTACTGGAGGGTGTAGAGGTGCTACTTGCAGTTTCAGAGCTGCTAGCGGTGGGTGTAGTGGCAGTGGTGTGTGTAGAGCTACTAGTGGTGTGTGGAGTGTTGGTACTTGTAGTTTCAGAGCTGCTAGTGGTGGGTATGGAGGTGGTGCTGGTGGGTGTAGAGATGGTGCTGGATGTAGAGCTACTACCGGTTGTTGCAGAGCTGCTAGTGGTGTGCGCAGTGCTGGTACTTGTTGGTATGGGAGTGCTAGTGGTGGGTGTAGAGCTGCCACTGGTGGGTGTGGAGCGGCTAGTGGTGATTATGGAGCTGCTGCTGGTGGGTGTAGATGCGCTACTGGTGGGTGTAGAGCTGCTACTTGTAGGCGTTGAAGTGCCACTGGTTGTTAGTGTAGAGGTGGCACTGGTTGTGGAGCCAGTAGTGGTGGGTGTAGGGCGGCTACTTGTAGTTTCAGAGCCGCTAGTGGTGGGTATGGAGGTGGTGCTGGTGGGTGTAGATGTGCTACTGGTGGGTGTAGAGCTACTACTTGTAGGTGTTGAACTGCTAGTGGTTGTTATTGGAGAGGTGGTGCTGGATGTAGAGCTACTACTGGCGGGTGTAGAGGTGCTACTTGCAGTTTCAGAGCTGCTAGTGGTGGGTATGGAGGTGGTGCTGGTGGGTGTAGATATGCTACTGGTGGGTGTAGAGCTACTACCGATTGTTGCAGAGCTGCTAGTGGTGTGCACAGAGCTGGTAATTGTTGGTGTGGGGGTGCTACTGGAGGTTGCAGAGCCACTGCTGGTGGGTGTTGAGCTGCTCGTGGTGATTATGGAGCTGGTGCTGGTGGGTGTAGATGCGCTACTGGTGGGTGTAGAGCTGCTACTTGTAGGCGTTGAAGTGCCACTGGTTGTTAGTGTAGAGGTGGCACTGCTTGTAGAGCCAGTAGTGGTGGGTGTAGGGCTGCTACTTGTAGTTTCAGAGCTGCTAGCGGTGGATGTAGTGGCAATGGTGTGTGTAGAGCTACTAGTGGTGTGTGGAGTGTTGGTACTTGTAGTTTCAGAGCTGCTAGTGGTGGGTATGGAGGTGGTGCTGGTGGGTGTAGAGATGGTGCTGGATGTAGAGCTACTATCAGTTGTTGCAGAGCTGCTAGTGGTGTGCACAGTGCTGGTGCTTGTTGGTATGGGAGTGCTAGTGGTGGGTGTAGAGCTGCCACTGGTGGGTGTTGAGCGGCTAGTGGTGATTATGGAGCTGCTGCTGGTGGGTGTAGATGCGCTACTGGTGGGTGTAGAGCTGCTACTTGTAGGCGCTGAAGCGCTACTGGTTGTTAGTGCAGAGGTGGCACTGGTTGTAGGGCCAGAAGTGGTGGGTGTAGGGGTGCTACTTGTAGTTTCAGAGCTGCTAGGGGTGGATATGGATGTGGTGCTGGTGGGTGTAGATATGCTACTGGTGGGTGTAGAGGTACTACTTGTAGGAGTTGAACTGCTAGTGGATGTTATTGGAGAGGTGGCGCTGGATGTAGAGCTACTACTGGTGGGTGTAGAGGTGCTACTTGTAGTTTCAGAGCTGCTAGCGGTGGGTGTAGTGGCAGTGGTGTGTGTAGAGCTACTAGTGGTGTGTGGAGTGTTGGTACTTGTAGTTTCAGAGCTGCTAGTGGTGAGTATGGAGGTGGTGCTGGTGGGTGTAGATATGCTACTGGTGGGTGTAGAGCTATTACTTGTAGGAGTTGAACTGCTAGTGGTTGTTATGGGAGAGGTGGCGCTGGATGTGGAGCTACTACTGGTGGGTGTAGAGGTGCTACTTGCAGTTTCAGAGCTGCTAGTGGTGGATATGGAGGTGGTGCTGGTGGGAGTAGAGATGGTGCTGGATGTAGAGCTACTACCAGTTGTTGCAGAGCTGCTAGTGGTGTGCGCAGTGCTGGTACTTGTTGGTATGGGAGTGCTAGTGGTGGTTGCAGAGCTACTACTGGTGGGTGTTGAGCTGCTAGTGGTGATTGTGGAGCGGCTGCTGGTGGGTGTAGAGCTGCTATTTGTAGGCGTTGAAGTGCCACTGGTTGTTAGTGTAGAGGTGGCACTGGTTGTAGAGCCATTCGTGGTGGGTGTAGGGCTGCTACTTGTAGTTTCAGAGCTGCTAGCGGTGGGTGTAGTGGCAGTGGTGTGTGTAGAGCTACTAGTGGTGTGTGGAGTGTTGGTACTTGTAGTTTCAGAGCCGCTAGTGGTGGGTATGGAGGTGGTGCTGGTGGGTGTAGGTATGCTACTGGTGGGTGTAGAGCTACTACTTGTAGGAGTTGAACTGCTAGTGGTTGTTATTGGAGAGGTGGCGCTGGATGGAGAGCTACTACTGGTGGGTGTTGAGGTGCTACTTGTAGTTTCAGAGCTGCTAGTGGTGTGCGCAGTGCTGGTGCTTGTTGGTATTGGAGTGCTAGTGGTGGGTGTAGAGCTGCCACTGGTGGGTGTTGAGCGGGTAGTGGTGATTATGGAGCTGCTGCTGGTGGGTGTAGATGTGCTACTGGTGGGTGTAGAGCTGCTACTTGTAGGCGTTGAACTGCTAGTGGTTGTTATTGGAGAGGTGGCGCTGGATGTAGAGCTACTACTGGTGGGTGTAGAGGTGCTACTTGCAGTTTCAGAGCTGCTAGTGGTGGGTATGGAGGTGGTGCTGGTGGGTGTAGAGATGGTGCTGGATGTAGAGCTACTACCGGTTGTTGCAGAGGTGCTAGTGGTGTGCACAGAGCTGGTAATTGTTGGTGTGGGGGTGCTACTGGAGGTTGCAGAGCCGCTGCTGGTGGGTGTTGAGCGGCTAGTGGTGATTATGGAGCTGCTGCTGGTGGGTGTAGATGCGCTACTGGTGGGTGTAGAGCTGCTACTTGTAGGCATTGAAGTGCCACTGGTTGTTAATGTAGAGGTGGCACTGGTTGTAGAGCCAGTAGTGGTGGGTGTAGGGCTGCTACTTGTAGTTTCAGAGCTGCTAGCGGTGGGTGTAGTGGCAGTGGTGTGTGTAGAGCTACTAGTGGTGTGTGGAGTGTTGGTACTTGTAGTTTCAGAGCTGCTAGTGGTGGGTATGGATGTGGTGCTGGTGGGTGTAGATATGCTACTGGTGGGTGTAGAGGTACTACTTGTAGGAGTTGAACTGCTAGTGGATGTTATTGGAGAGGTGGCGCTGGATGTAGAGCTACTACTGGTGGGTGTAGAGGTGCTACTTGTAGTTTCAGAGCTGCTAGCGGTGGGTGTAGTGGCAGTGGTGTGTGTAGAGCTACTAGTGGTGTGTGGAGTGTTGGTACTTGTAGTTTCAGAGCGGCTAGTGGTGATTATGGAGCTGGTGCTGGTGGGTGTAGATGCGCTACTGGTGGGTGTAGAGCTGCTACTTGTAGGCGTTGAAGCCCTACTGGTTGTTAGTGTAGAGGTGGCACTGGTTGTAGAGCCAGTAGTGGTGGGTGTAGGGCGGCTACTTGTAGTTTCAGAGCTGCTAGGGGTGGGTGTAGTGGCAGTGGTGTGTGTAGAGCTACTAGTGGTGTGTGGAGTGTTGGTACTTGTAGTTTCAGAGCTGCTAGTGGTGGGTATGGAGGTGGTGCTGGTGGGTGTAGATATGCTACTGGTGGGTGTAGAGCTACTACCGGTTGTTGCAGAGGTGCTAGTGGTGTGCACAGAGCTGGTACTTGTTGGTGTGGGAGTGCTACTGGAGGTTGCAGAGCCGCTGCTGGTGGGTGTTGAGCTGCTAGTGGTTGTTATTGGAGAGGTGGCGCTGGATGTAGAGCTACTACTGGTGGGTGTAGAGGTGCTACTTGCAGTTTCAGAGCTGCTAGTGGTGGGTATGGAGGTGGTGCTGGTGGGTGTAGAGATGGTGCTGGATGTAGAGCTACTACCGGTTGTTGCAGAGGTGCTAGTGGTGTGCACAGAGCTGGTACTTGTTGGTGTGGGAGTGCTACTGGAGGTTGCAGAGCTGCCACTGGTGGGTGTTGAGCTGCTGGTGGTGATTATGGAGCTGCTGCTGGTGGGTGTAGATGCGCTACTGGTGGGTGTAGAGCTGCTCCTTGTAGGCGTTGAACTGCTCGTGGTTGTTATTGGAGAGGTGGCGCTGGATGTAGAGCTACTACTGGTGGGTGTAGAGGTGCTACTTGCAGTTTCAGAGCTGCTAGTGGTGGGTATGGAGGTGGTGCTGGTGGGTGTAGAGATGGTGCTGGATGTAGAGCTTCTACCGGTTGTTGCAGAGCTGCTAGTGGTGTGCACAGAGCTGGTGCTTGTTGGTATGGGAGTGCTAGTGGTGGGTGTAGAGCTGCCACTGGTGGGTGTTGAGCGGCTAGTGGTGATTATGGAGCTGCTGCTGGTGGGTGTAGATGCGCTACTGGTGGGTGTAGAGCTGCTACTTGTAGGCATTGATGTGCCACTGGTTGTTAGTGTAGAGGTGGCACTGGTTGTAGAGCCATTCATGGCGGGTGTAGGGCTGCTACTTGTAGTTTCAGAGCTGCTAGCGGTGGGTGTAGTGGCAGTGGTGTGTGTAGAGCTACTAGTGGTGTGTGGAGTGTTGGTACTTGTAGTTTCAGAGCTGCTAGTGGTGGGTATGGAGGTGGTGCTGGTGGGTGTAGATATGCTACTGGTGGGTGTAGAGCTACTACCGGTTGTTGCAGAGGTGCTAGTGGTGTGCACAGAGCTGGTACGTGTTGGTGTGGGGGTGCTACTGGAGGTTGCAGAGCTGCCACTGGTGGGTGTTGAGCTGCTGGTGGTGATTATGGAGCTGCTGCTGGTGGGTGTAGAGCTGCTCCTTGTAGGCGTTGAACTGCTCGTGGTTGTTATTGGAGAGGTGGCGCTGGATGTAGAGCTACTACTTGTAGGCGTTGAAGTGCCGCTGGTTGTTAGTGTAGAGGTGGCACTGGTTGTAGAGCCTGTAGTGGTGGGTGTAGGGCTGCTACTTGTAGTTTCAGAGCTGCTAGCGGTGGGTGTAGTGGCAGTGGTGTGTGTAGAGCTACTAGTGGTGTGTGGAATGTTGGTACTTGTAGTTTCAGAGCTGCTAGTGGTGGGTATGGAGGTGGTGCTGGTGGGTGTAGATGTGCTACTGGTGGGTGTAGAGCTACTACTTGTAGGCGTTGAACTGCTAGTGGATGTTATTGGAGAGGTGGCGCTGGATGTAGAGCTACTACTGGTGGGTGTAGAGGTGCTACTTGCAGTTTCAGAGCTGCTAGTGGTGGGTATGGAGGTGGTGCTGGTGGGTGTAGAGATGGTGCTGGATGTAGAGCTACTATCGGTTGTTGCAGAGCTGCTAGTGGTGTGCACAGAGCTGGTGCTTGTTGGTATGGGAGTGCTAGTGGTGGGTGTAGAGCTGCCACTGGTGGGTGTTGAGCGGCTAGTGGTGATTATGGAGCTGGTGCTGGTGGGTGTAGATGCGCTACTGGTGGGTGTAGAGCCGCTACTTGTAGGCGTTGAAGCGCTACTGGTTGTTAGTGTAGAGGTGGCACTGGTTGTAGAGCCATTCGTGGTGGGTGTAGGGCTGCTACTTGTAGTTTCAGAGCTGCTAGGGGTGGGTGTAGTGGCAGTGGTGTGTGTAGAGCTACTAGTGGTGTGTGGAGTGTTGGTACTTGTAGTTTCAGAGCTGCTAGTGGTGGGTATGGAGGTGGTGCTGGTGGGTGTAGATATGCTACTGGTGGGTGTAGAGCTACTACCGGTTGTTGCAGAGGTGCTAGTGGTGTGCACAGAGCTGGTACTTGTTGGTGTGGGAGTGCTACTGGAGGTTGCAGAGCCGCTGCTGGTGGGTGTTGAGCTGCTAGTGGTTGTTATTGGAGAGGTGGCGCTGGATGTAGAGCTACTACTGGTGGGTGTAGAGGTGCTACTTGCAGTTTCAGAGCTGCTAGTGGTGGGTATGGAGGTGGTGCTGGTGGGTGTAGAGATGGTGCTGGATGTAGAGCTACTATCGGTTGTTGCAGAGCTGCTAGTGGTGTGCACAGAGCTGGTGCTTGTTGGTATGGGAGTGCTAGTGGTGGGTGTAGAGCTGCCACTGGTGGGTGTGGAGCGGCTAGTGGTGATTATGGAGCTGCTGCTGGTGGGTGTAGATGCGCTACTGGTGGGGGTAGAGCTGCTACTTGTAGGCGTTGAAGCGCTACTGGTTGTTAGTGTAGAGGTGGCACTGGTTGTAGAGCCAGTAGTGGTGGGTGTAGGGCGGCTACTTGTAGTTTCAGAGCTGCTAGGGGTGGGTGTAGTGGCAGTGGTGTGTGTAGAGCTACTAGTGGTGTGTGGAGTGTTGGTACTTGTAGTTTCAGAGCTGCTAGTGGTGGGTATGGAGGTGGTGCTGGTGGGTGTAGATATGCTACTGGTGGGTGTAGAGCTACTACCGGTTGTTGCAGAGGTGCTAGTGGTGTGCACAGAGCTGGTACTTGTTGGTGTGGGAGTGCTACTGGAGGTTGCAGAGCCGCTGCTGGTGAGTGTTGAGCTGCTAGTGGTTGTTATTGGAGAGGTGGCGCTGGATGTAGAGCTACTACTGGTGGGTGTAGAGGTGCTACTTGCAGTTTCAGAGCTGCTAGTGGTGGGTATGGAGTTGGTGCTGGTGGGTGTAGAGATGGTGCGGGATGTAGAGCTACTATCGGTTGTTGCAGAGCTGCTAGTGCTGTGCGCAGTGCTGGTACTTGTTGGTATGGGAGTGCTAGTGGTGGGTGTAGAGCTGCCACTGGTGGGTGTGGAGCGGCTAGTGGTGATTATGGAGCTGCTGCTGGTGGGTGTAGATGCGCTACTGGTGGGTGTAGAGCTGCTACTTGTAGGCGTTGAAGTGCCACTGGTTGTTAGTGTAGAGGTGGCACTGGTTGTGGAGCCAGTAGTGGTGGGTGTAGGGCTGCTACTTGTAGTTTCAGAGCTGCTAGCGGTGGATGTAGTGGCAGTGGTGTGTGTAGAGCTACTAGTGGTGTGTGGAGTGTTGGTACTTGTAGTTTCAGAGCTGCTAGTGGTGGGTATGGAGGTGGTGCTGGTGGGTGTAGATATGCTACTGGTGGGTGTAGAGCTACTACCGGTTGTTGCAGAGGTGCTAGTGGTGTGCACAGAGCTGGTACTTGTTGCTGTGGGGGTGCTACTGGAGGTTGCAGAGCTGCCACTGGTGGGTGTTGAGCTGCTGGTGGTGATTATGGAGCTGCTGCTGGTGGGTGTAGATGCGCTACTGGTGGGTGTAGAGCTGCTCCTTGTAGGCGTTGAACTGCTCGTGGTTGTTATTGGAGAGGTGGCGCTGGATGTAGAGCTACTACTTATAGGCGTTGAAGTGCCACTGGTTGTTAGTGTAGAGGTGGCACTGGTTGTAGAGCCAGTAGTGGTGGGTGTAGGGCTGCTACTTGTAGTTTCAGAGCTGCTAGTGGTGGGTGTAGTGGCAGTGGTGTGTGTAGAGCTACTAGTGGTGTGTGGAGTGTTGGTACTTGTAGTTTCAGAGCTGCTAGTGGTGGGTATGGAGGTGGTGGTGGTGGGTGTAGATATGCTAATGGTGGGTGTAGTGCTACTACCGGTTGTTGCAGAGGTGCTAGTGGTGCGCACAGAGCTGGTACTTGTTGGTGTGGGAGTGCTACTGGAGGTTGCAGAGCCGCTGCTGGTGGGTGTTGAGCTGCTAGTGGTGATTATGGAGCTGCTGCTGGTGGGTGTAGATGCGCTACTGGTGGGTGTAGAGCTGCTCCTTGTAGGCGTTGAACTGCTCGTGGTTGTTATTGGAGAGGTGGCGCTGGATGTAGAGCTACTACTTGTAGGCGTTGAAGTGCCACTGGTTGTTAGTGTAGAGGTGGCACTGGTTGTAGAGCCAGTAGTGGTGGGTGTAGGGCTGCTACTTGTAGTTTCAGAGCTGCTAGTGGTGGGTGTAGTGGCAGTGGTGTGTGTAGAGCTACTAGTGGTGTGTGGAATGTTGGTACTTGTAGTTTCAGAGCTGCTAGTGGTGGGTATGGAGGTGGTGCTGGTGGGTGTAGATATGCTAATGGTGGGTGTAGTGCTACTACCGGTTGTTGCAGAGGTGCTAGTGGTGCGCACAGAGCTGGTACTTGTTGGTGTGGGAGTGCTACTGGAGGTTGCAGAGCCGCTGCTGGTGGGTGTTGAGCTGCTAGTGGTGATTATGGAGCTGCTGCTGGTGGGTGTAGATGCGCTACTGGTGGGTGTAGAGCTGCTACTTGTAGGCGTTGAACTGCTCATGGTTGTTATTGGAGAGGTGGCGCTGGATGTAGAGCTACTACTGGTGGGTGTAGAGCTGCTACTTGCAGTTTCAGAGCTGCTAGTGGTGGGTATGGAGGTGGTGCTGGTGGGTGTAGAGATGGTGCTGGATGTAGAGCTACTATCGGTTGTTGCAGAGCTGCTAGTGGTGTGCGCAGTGCTGGTGCTTGTTGGTATGGGAGTGCTAGTGGTGGGTGTAGAGCTGCCACTGGTGGGTGTGGAGCGGCTAGTGGTGATTATGGAGCTGGTGCTGGTGGGTGTAGATGCGCTACTGGTGGGTGTAGAGCTGCTACTTGTAGGCGTTGAAGCGCTACTGGTTGTTAGTGTAGAGGTGGCACTGGTTGTGGAGCCATTCGTGGTGGGTGTAGGGCTGCTACTTGTAGTTTCAGAGCTGCTAGCGGTGGATGTAGTGGCAGTGGTGTGTGTAGAGCTACTAGTGGTGTGTGGAGTGTTGGTACTTGTAGTTTCAGAGCTGCTAGTGGTGGGTATGGAGGTGGTGCTGGTGGGTGTAGATATGCTACTGGTGGGTGTAGAGCTACTACCGGTTGTTGCAGAGGTGCTAGTGGTGTGCACAGAGCTGGTACTTGTTGGTGTGGGAGTGCTACTGGAGGTTGCAGAGCCGCTGCTGGTGGGTGTTGAGCTGCTAGTGGTTGTTATTGGAGAGGTGGCGCTGGATGTAGAGCTACTACTGGTGGGTGTAGAGGTGCTACTTGCAGTTTCAGAGCTGCTAGTGGTGGGTATGGAGGTGGTGCTGGTGGGTGTAGAGATGGTGCTGGATGTAGAGCTACTATCGGTTGTTGCAGAGGTGCTAGTGGTGTGCGCAGTGCTGGTACTTGTTGGTATGAGAGTGCTAGTGGTGGGTGTAGAGCTGCCACTGGTGGGTGTGGAGCGGCTAGTGGTGATTATGGAGCTGCTGCTGGTGGGTGTAGATGCGCTACTGGTGGGTGTAGAGCTGCTACTTGTAGGCGTTGAAGTGCCACTGGTTGTTAGTGTAGAGGTGGCACTGGTTGTGGAGCCAGTAGTGGTGGGTGCAGGGCTGCTACTTGTAGTTTCAGAGCTGCTAGCGGTGGGTGTAGTGGCAGTGGTGTGTGTAGAGCTACTAGTGGTGTGTGGAGTGTTGGTACTTGTAGTTTCAGAGCTGCTAGTGGTGGGTATGGAGGTGGTGCTGGTGGGTGTAGATATGCTACTGGTGGGTGTAGAGCTACTACCGGTTGTTGCAGAGGTGCTAGTGGTGTGCACAGAGCTGGTACTTGTTGGTGTGGGAGTGCTACTGGAGGTTGCAGAGCCGCTGCTGGTGGGTGTTGAGCTGCTAGTGGTTGTTATTGGAGAGGTGGCGCTGGATGTAGAGCTACTACTGGTGGGTGTAGAGGTGCTACTTGCAGTTTCAGAGCTGCTAGTGGTGGGTATGGAGGTGGTGCTGGTGGGTGTAGAGATGGTGCTGGATGTAGAGCTACTATCGGTTTTTGCAGAGCTGCTAGTGGTGTGCGCAGTGCTGGTACTTGTTGGTATGGGAGTGCTAGTGGTGGGTGTAGAGCTGCCACTGGTGGGTGTGGAGCGGCTAGTGGTGATTATGGAGCTGCTGCTGGTGGGTGTAGATGCGCTACTGGTGGGTGTAGAGCTGCTACTTGTAGGCGTTGAAGTGCCACTGGTTGTTAGTGTAGAGGTGGCACTGGTTGTAGAGCCATTCATGGCGGGTGTAGGGCTGCTACTTGTAGTTTCAGAGCTGCTAGCGGTGGGTGTAGTGGCAGTGGTGTGTGTAGAGCTACTAGTGGTGTGTGGAGTGTTGGTACTTGTTGTTTCAGAGCCGCTAGTGGTGGGTATGGAGGTGGTGCTGGTGGGTGTAGATATGCTACTGGTGGGTGTAGAGCTACTACTTGTAGGAGTTGAACTGCTAGTGGTTGTTATTGGAGAGGTGGCGCTGGATGTAGAGCTACTACTGGTGGGTGTAGAGGTGCTACTTGCAGTTTCAGAGCTGCTAGTGGTGGGTATGGAGGTGGTGCTGGTGGGCGTAGATATGCTACTGGTGGGTGTAGAGCTACTACCGGTTGTTGCAGAGCTGCTGGTGGTGTGCACAGAGCTGGTAACTGTTGGTGTGGGGGTGCTAGTGGTGGGTGTAGAGCTGCCACTGGTGGGTGTTGAGCGGCTAGTGGTGATTATGGAGCTGCTGCTGGTGGGTGTAGATGTGCTACTGGTGGGTGTAGAGCTGCTCCTTGTAGGTGTTGAACTGCTAGTGGTTGTTATTGGAGAGGTGGCGCTGGATGTAGAGCTACTACTTATAGGCGTTGAAGTGCCACTGGTTGTTAGTGTAGAGGTGGCACTGGTTGTGGAGCCAGTAGTGGTGGGTGTAGGGCTGCTACTTGTAGTTTCAGAGCTGCTAGCGGTGGGTGTAGTGGCAGTGGTGTGTGTAGAGCTACTAGTGGTGTGTGGAGTGTTGGTACTTGTAGTTTCAGAGCTGCTAGTGGTGGGTATGGAGGTGGTGCTGGTGGGTGTAGATATGCTACTGGTGGGTGTAGAGCTACTACCGGTTGTTGCAGAGCTGCTAGTGGTGTGCACAGAGCTGGTACTTGTTGGTGTGGGAGTGCTACTGGAGGTTGCAGAGCTGCCACTGGTGGGTGTTGAGCTGCTCGTGGTGATTATGGAGCTGCTGCTGGTGGGTGTAGAGCTGCTCCTTGTAGGCGTTGAACTGCTCGTGGTTGTTATTGGAGAGGTGGCGCTGGATGTAGAGCTACTACTTGTAGGCGTTGAAGTGCCACTGGTTGTTAGTGTAGAGGTGGCACTGGTTGTAGAGCCTGTAGTGGTGGGTGTAGGGCTGCTACTTGTAGTTTCAGAGCTGCTAGGGGTGGGTGTAGTGGCAGTGGTGTGTGTAGAGCTACTAGTGGTGTGTGGAATGTTGGTACTTGTAGTTTCAGAGCTGCTAGTGGTGGGTATGGAGGTGGTGCTGGTGGGTGTAGATGTGCTACTGGTGGGTGTAGAGCTACTACTTGTAGGCGTTGAACTGCTAGTGGATGTTATTGGAGAGGTGGCGCTGGATGTAGAGCTACTACTGGTGGGTGTAGAGGTGCTACTTGCAGTTTCAGAGCTGCTAGTGGTGGGTATGGAGGTGGTGCTGGTGGGTGTAGAGATGGTGCTGGATGTAGAGCTACTACCGGTTGTTGCAGAGGTGCTAGTGGTGTGCACAGAGCTGGTGCTTGTTGGTATGGGAGTGCTAGTGGTGGGTGTAGAGCTGCCACTGGTGGGTGTGGAGCGGCTAGTGGTGATTATGGAGCTGCTGCTGGTGGGTGTAGATGCGCTACTGGTGGGGGTAGAGCTGCTACTTGTAGGCGTTGAAGCGCTACTGGTTGTTAGTGTAGAGGTGGCACTGGTTGTAGAGCCAGTAGTGGTGGGTGTAGGGCGGCTACTTGTAGTTTCAGAGCTGCTAGGGGTGGGTGTAGTGGCAGTGGTGTGTGTAGAGCTACTAGTGGTGTGTGGAGTGTTGGTACTTGTAGTTTCAGAGCTGCTAGTGGTGGGTATGGAGGTGGTGCTGGTGGGTGTAGATATGCTACTGGTGGGTGTAGAGCTACTACCGGTTGTTGCAGAGGTGCTAGTGGTGTGCACAGAGCTGGTACTTGTTGGTGTGGGAGTGCTACTGGAGGTTGCAGAGCCGCTGCTGGTGGGTGTTGAGCTGCTAGTGGTTGTTATTGGAGAGGTGGCGCTGGATGTAGAGCTACTACTGGTGGGTGTAGAGGTGCTACTTGCAGTTTCAGAGCTGCTAGTGGTGGGTATGGAGGTGGTGCTGGTGGGTGTAGAGATGGTGCTGGATGTAGAGCTACTATCGGTTGTTGCAGAGCTGCTAGTGGTGTGCGCAGTGCTGGTACTTGTTGGTATGGGAGTGCTAGTGGTGGGTGTAGAGCTGCCACTGGTGGGTGTGGAGCGGCTAGTGGTGATTATGGAGCTGCTGCTGGTGGGTGTAGATGCGCTACTGGTGGGTGTAGAGCTGCTACTTGTAGGCGTTGAAGTGCCACTGGTTGTTAGTGTAGAGGTGGCACTGGTTGTAGAGCCAGTAGTGGTGGGTGTAGGGCTGCTACTTGTAGTTTCAGAGCTGCTAGCGGTGGGTGTAGTGGCAGTGGTGTGTGTAGAGCTACTAGTGGTGTGTGGAGTGTTGGTACTTGTTGTTTCAGAGCCGCTAGTGGTGGGTATGGAGGTGGTGCTGGTGGGTGTAGATATGCTACTGGTGGGTGTAGAGCTACTACTTGTAGGAGTTGAACTGCTAGTGGTTGTTATTGGAGAGGTGGCGCTGGATGTAGAGCTACTACTGGTGGGTGTAGAGGTGCTACTTGCAGTTTCAGAGCTGCTAGTGGTGGGTATGGAGGTGGTGCTGGTGGGCGTAGATATGCTACTGGTGGGTGTAGAGCTACTACCGGTTGTTGCAGAGCTGCTGGTGGTGTGCACAGAGCTGGTAACTGTTGGTGTGGGGGTGCTAGTGGTGGGTGTAGAGCTGCCACTGGTGGGTGTTGAGCGGCTAGTGGTGATTATGGAGCTGCTGCTGGTGGGTGTAGATGTGCTACTGGTGGGTGTAGAGCTGCTACTTGTAGGTGTTGAACTGCTAGTGGTTGTTATTGGAGAGGTGGCGCTGGATGTAGAGCTACTACTTATAGGCGTTGAAGTGCTACTGGTTGTTAGTGTAGAGGTGGCACTGGTTGTGGAGCCAGTAGTGGTGGGTGTAGGGCTGCTACTTGTAGTTTCAGAGCTGCTAGCGGTGGGTGTAGTGGCAGTGGTGTGTGTAGAGCTACTAGTGGTGTGTGGAGTGTTGGTACTTGTAGTTTCAGAGCTGCTAGTGGTGGGTATGGAGGTGGTGCTGGTGGGTGTAGATATGCTACTGGTGGGTGTAGAGCTACTACCGGTTGTTGCAGAGCTGCTAGTGGTGTGCACAGAGCTGGTACTTGTTGGTGTGGGAGTGCTACTGGAGGTTGCAGAGCTGCCACTGGTGGGTGTTGAGCTGCTCGTGGTGATTATGGAGCTGCTGCTGGTGGGTGTAGAGCTGCTCCTTGTAGGCGTTGAACTGCTCGTGGTTGTTATTGGAGAGGTGGCGCTGGATGTAGAGCTACTACTTGTAGGCGTTGAAGTGCCACTGGTTGTTAGTGTAGAGGTGGCACTGGTTGTAGAGCCTGTAGTGGTGGGTGTAGGGCTGCTACTTGTAGTTTCAGAGCTGCTAGTGGTGGGTGTAGTGGCAGTGGTGTGTGTAGAGCTACTAGTGGTGTGTGGAATGTTGGTACTTGTAGTTTCAGAGCTGCTAGTGGTGGGTATGGAGGTGGTGCTGGTGGGTGTAGATGTGCTACTGGTGGGTGTAGAGCTACTACTTGTAGGCGTTGAACTGCTAGTGGATGTTATTGGAGAGGTGGCGCTGGATGTAGAGCTACTACTGGTGGGTGTAGAGGTGCTACTTGCAGTTTCAGAGCTGCTAGTGGTGGGTATGGAGGTGGTGCTGGTGGGTGTAGAGATGGTGCTGGATGTAGAGCTACTACCGGTTGTTGCAGAGGTGCTAGTGGTGTGCACAGAGCTGGTGCTTGTTGGTATGGGAGTGCTAGTGGTGGGTGTAGAGCTGCCACTGGTGGGTGTGGAGCGGCTAGTGGTGATTATGGAGCTGCTGCTGGTGGGTGTAGATGCGCTACTGGTGGGGGTAGAGCTGCTACTTGTAGGCGTTGAAGCGCTACTGGTTGTTAGTGTAGAGGTGGCACTGGTTGTAGAGCCAGTAGTGGTGGGTGTAGGGCGGCTACTTGTAGTTTCAGAGCTGCTAGGGGTGGGTGTAGTGGCAGTGGTGTGTGTAGAGCTACTAGTGGTGTGTGGAATGTTGGTACTTGTAGTTTCAGAGCTGCTAGTGGTGGGTATGGAGGTGGTGCTGGTGGGTGTAGATATGCTACTGGTGGGTGTAGAGCTACTACCGGTTGTTGCAGAGGTGCTAGTGGTGTGCACAGAGCTGGTACTTGTTGGTGTGGGAGTGCTACTGGAGGTTGCAGAGCCGCTGCTGGTGGGTGTTGAGCTGCTAGTGGTTGTTATTGGAGAGGTGGCGCTGGATGTAGAGCTACTACTGGTGGGTGTAGAGGTGCTACTTGCAGTTTCAGAGCTGCTAGTGGTGGGTATGGAGTTGGTGCTGGTGGGTGTAGAGATGGTGCTGGATGTAGAGCTACTATCGGTTGTTGCAGAGCTGCTAGTGCTGTGCGCAGTGCTGGTACTTGTTGGTATGGGAGTGCTAGTGGTGGGTGTAGAGCTGCCACTGGTGGGTGTGGAGCGGCTAGTGGTGATTATGGAGCTGCTGCTGGTGGGTGTAGATGAGCTACTGGTGGGTGTAGAGCTGCTACTTGTAGGCGTTGAAGTGCCACTGGTTGTTAGTGTAGAGGTGGCACTGGTTGTGGAGCCAGTAGTGGTGGGTGCAGGGCTGCTACTTGTAGTTTCAGAGCTGCTAGCGGTGGGTGTAGTGGCAGTGGTGTGTGTAGAGCTACTAGTGGTGTGTGGAGTGTTGGTACTTGTAGTTTCAGAGCCGCTAGTGGTGGGTATGGAGGTGGTGGTGGTGGGTGTAGATATGCTACTGGTGGGTGTAGAGCTACTACTTGTAGGAGTTGAACTGCTAGTGGTTGTTATTGGAGAGGTGGCGCTGGATGTGGAGCTACTACTGGTGGGTGTAGAGGTGCTACTTGCAGTTTCAGATCTGCTAGTGGTGGGTATGGAGGTGGTGCTGGTGGGTGTAGAGATGGTGCTGGATGTAGAGCTACTATCGGTTGTTGCAGAGCTGCTAGTGGTGTGCACAGAGCTGGTGCTTGTTGGTATGGGAGTGCTAGTGGTGGGTGTAGAGCTGCCACTGGTGGGTGTGGAGCGGCTAGTGGTGATTATGGAGCTGCTGCTGGTGGGTGTAGATGCGCTACTGGTGGGTGTAGAGCTGCTACTTGTAGGCGTTGAAGTGCCACTGGTTGTTAGTGTAGAGGTAGCACTGGTTGTGGAGCCAGTAGTGGTGGGTGTAGGGCTGCTACTTGTAGTTTCAGAGCTGCTAGCGGTGGATGTAGTGGCAGTGGTGTGTGTAGAGCTACTAGTGGTGTGTGGAGTGTTGGTACTTGTAGTTTCAGAGCTGCTAGTGGTGGGTATGGAGGTGGTGCTGGTGGGTGTAGATATGCTACTGGTGGGTGTAGAGCTACTACCGGTTGTTGCAGAGGTGCTAGTGGTGTGCACAGAGCTGGTACTTGTTGCTGTGGGGGTGCTACTGGAGGTTGCAGAGCTGCCACTGGTGGGTGTTGAGCTGCTGGTGGTGATTATGGAGCTGCTGCTGGTGGGTGTAGATGCGCTACTGGTGGGTGTAGAGCTGCTCCTTGTAGGCGTTGAACTGCTCGTGGTTGTTATTGGAGAGGTGGCGCTGGATGTAGAGCTACTACTTGTAGGCGTTGAAGTGCCACTGGTTGTTAGTGTAGAGGTGGCACTGGTTGTAGAGCCAGTAGTGGTGGGTGTAGGGCTGCTACTTGTAGTTTCAGAGCTGCTAGTGGTGGGTGTAGTGGCAGTGGTGTGTGTAGAGCTACTAGTGGTGTGTGGAATGTTGGTACTTGTAGTTTCAGAGCTGCTAGTGGTGGGTATGGAGGTGGTGCTGGTGGGTGTAGATATGCTAATGGTGGGTGTAGTGCTACTAGCGGTTGTTGCAGAGGTGCTAGTGGTGCGCACAGAGCTGGTACTTGTTGGTGTGGGAGTGCTACTGGAGGTTGCAGAGCCGCTGCTGGTGGGTGTTGAGCTGCTAGTGGTGATTATGGAGCTGCTGCTGGTGGGTGTAGATGCGCTACTGGTGGGTGTAGAGCTGCTACTTGTAGGCGTTGAACTGCTCATGGTTGTTATTGGAGAGGTGGCGCTGGATGTAGAGCTACTACTGGTGGGTGTAGAGGTGCTACTTGCAGTTTCAGAGCTGCTAGTGGTGGGTATGGAGGTGGTGCTGGTGGGTGTAGAGATGGTGCTGGATGTAGAGCTACTACCGGTTGTTGCAGAGCTGCTAGTGGTGTGCGCAGTGCTGGTACTTGTTGGTATGAGAGTGCTAGTGGTGGGTGTAGAGCTGCCACTGGTGGGTGTGGAGCGGCTAGTGGTGATTATGGAGCTGCTGCTGGTGGGTGTAGATGCGCTACTGGTGGGTGTAGAGCTGCTACTTGTAGGCGTTGAAGTGCCACTGGTTGTTAGTGTAGAGGTGGCACTGGTTGTGGAGCCAGTAGTGGTGGGTGCAGGGCTGCTACTTGTAGTTTCAGAGCTGCTAGCGGTGGGTGTAGTGGCAGCGGTGTGTGTAGCGCTACTAGTGGTGTGTGGAGTGTTGGTACTTGTAGTTTCAGAGCTGCTAGTGGTGGGTATGGAGGTGGTGCTGGTGGGTGTAGATATGCTACTGGTGGGTGTAGAGCTACTACTTGTAGGAGTTGAACTGCTAGTGGTTGTTATTGGAGAGGTGGCGCTGGATGTAGAGCTACTACTGGTGGGTGTAGAGGTGCTACTTGCAGTTTCAGAGCTGCTAGTGGTGGGTATGGAGGTGGTGCTGGTGGGCGTAGATATGCTACTGGTGGGTGTAGAGCTACTACCGGTTGTTGCAGAGCTGCTGGTGGTGTGCACAGAGCTGGTAACTGTTGGTGTGGGGGTGCTAGTGGTGGGTGTAGAGCTGCCACTGGTGGGTGTTGAGCGGCTAGTGGTGATTATGGAGCTGCTGCTGGTGGGTGTAGATGCGCTACTGGTGGGTGTAGAGCTGCTACTTGTAGGTGTTGAACTGCTAGTGGTTGTTATTGGAGAGGTGGCGCTGGATGTAGAGCTACTACTTGTAGGCGTTGAAGTGCCACTGGTTGTTAGTGTAGAGGTGGCACTGGTTGTGGAGCCAGTAGTGGTGGGTGTAGGGCTGCTACTTGTAGTTTCAGAGCTGCTAGGGGTGGGTGTAGTGGCAGTGGTGTGTGTAGAGCTACTAGTGGTGTGTGGAGTGTTGGTACTTGTAGTTTCAGAGCTGCTAGTGGTGGGTATGGAGGTGGTGCTGGTGGGTGTAGATATGCTACTGGTGGGTGTAGAGCTACTACCGGTTGTTGCAGAGCTGCTAGTGGTGTGCACAGAGCTGGTACGTGTTGGTGTGGGAGTGCTACTGGAGGTTGCAGAGCTGCCACTGGTGGGTGTTGAGCTGCTCGTGGTGATTATGGAGCTGCTGCTGGTGGGTGTAGGTGCGCTACTGGTGGGTGTAGAGCTGCTCCTTGTAGGCGTTGAACTGCTCGTGGTTGTTATTGGAGAGGTGGCGCTGGATGTAGAGCTACTACTTGTAGGCGTTGAAGTGCCACTGGTTGTTAGTGTAGAGGTGGCACTGGTTGTGGAGCCAGTAGTGGTGGGTGTAGGGCTGCTACTTGTAGTTTCAGAGCTGCTAGCGGTGGGTGTAGTGGCAGTGGTGTGTGTAGAGCTACTAGTGGTGTGTGGAATGTTGGTACTTGTAGTTTCAGAGCTGCTAGTGGTGGGTATGGAGGTGGTGCTGGTGGGTGTAGATGTGCTACTGGTGGGTGTAGAGCTACTACTTGTAGGAGTTGAACTGCTAGTGGTTGTTATGGGAGAGGTGGCGCTGGATGTAGAGCTACTACTGGTGGGTGTAGAGGTGCTACTTGCAGTTTCAGAGCTGCTAGTGGTGGGTATGGAGGTGGCGCTGCTGGGTGTAGAGATGGTGCTGGATGTAGAGCTTCTACCGGTTGTTGCAGAGCTGCTAGTGGTGTGCACAGAGCTGGTGCTTGTTGGTATGGGAGTGCTAGTGGTGGGTGTAGAGCTGCCACTGGTGGGTGTTGAGCGGCTACTGGTGATTATGGAGCTGGTGCTGGTGGGTGTAGATGCGCTACTGGTGGGTGTAGAGCTGCTACTTGTAGGCGTTGAAGCGCTACTGGTTGTTAGTGTAGAGGTGGCACTGGTTGTAGAGCCAGTAGTGGTGGGTGTAGGGCGGCTACTTGTAGTTTCAGAGCTGCTAGGGGTGGGTGTAGTGGCAGTGGTGTGTGTAGAGCTACTAGTGGTGTGTGGAGTGTTGGTATTTGTAGTTTCAGAGCTGCTAGTGGTGGGTATGGAGGTGGTGCTGGTGGGTGTAGATGTGCTACTGGTGGGTGTAGAGCTACTACCGGTTGTTGCAGAGGTGCTAGTGGTGTGCACAGAGCTGGTACTTGTTGGTGTGGGGGTGCTACTGGAGGTTGCAGAGCCGCTGCTGGTGGGTGTTGAGCTGCTAGTGGTTGTTATTGGAGAGGTGGCGCTGGATGTAGAGCTACTACTGGTGGGTGTAGAGCTGCTACTTGCAGTTTCAGAGCTGCTAGTGGTGGGTATGGAGGTGGTGCTGGTGGGTGTAGAGATGGTGCTGGATGTAGAGCTACTATCGGTTGTTGCAGAGCTGCTAGTGGTGTGCGCAGTGCTGGTACTTGTTGGTATGAGAGTGCTAGTGGTGGGTGTAGAGCTGCCACTGGTGGGTGTGGAGCGGCTAGTGGTGATTATGGAGCTGGTGCTGGTGGGTGTAGATGCGCTACTGGTGGGTGTAGAGCTGCTACTTGTAGGCGTTGAAGTGCCACTGGTTGTTAGTGTAGAGGTGGCACTGGTTGTGGAGCCAGTAGTGGTGGGTGCAGGGCTGCTACTTGTAGTTTCAGAGCTGCTAGCGGTGGGTGTAGTGGCAGTGGTGTGTGTAGAGCTACTAGTGGTGTGTGGAGTGTTGGTACTTGTTGTTTCAGAGCTGCTAGTGGTGGGTATGGAGGTGGTGCTGGTGGGTGTAGATATGCTACTGGTGGGTGTAGAGCTACTACTTGTAGGAGTTGAACTGCTAGTGGTTGTTATTGGAGAGGTGGCGCTGGATGTAGAGCTACTACTGGTGGGTGTAGAGGTGCTACTTGCAATTTCAGAGCTGCTAGTGGTGGGTATGGAGGTGGTGCTGGTGGGTGTAGAGATGGTGCTGGATGTAGAGCTACTACCGGTTGTTGCAGAGCTGCTAGTGGTGTGCACAGAGCTGGTGCTTGTTGGTATGGGAGTGCTAGTGGTGGGTGTAGAGCTGCCACTGGTGGGTGTTGAGCGGCTAGTGGTGATTATGGAGCTGCTGCTGGTGGGTGTAGATGCGCTACTGGTGGGTGTAGAGCTGCTACTTGTAGGCGTTGAAGCGCTACTGGTTGTTAGTGTAGAGGTGGCACTGGTTGTAGAGCCAGTAGTGGTGGGTGTAGGGCGGCTACTTGTAGTTTCAGAGCTGCTAGGGGTGAGTGTAGTGGCAGTGGTGTGTGTAGAGCTACTAGTGGTGTGTGGAGTGTTGGTACTTGTAGTTTCAGAGCTGCTAGTGGTGGGTATGGAGGTGGTGCTGGTGGGTGTAGATATGCTACTGGTGGGTGTAGAGCTACTACCGGTTGTTGCAGAGGTGCTAGTGGTGTGCACAGAGCTGGTACTTGTTGGTGTGGGAGTGCTACTGGAGGTTGCAGAGCCGCTGCTGGTGGGTGTTGAGCTGCTAGTGGTTGTTATTGGAGAGGTGGCGCTGGATGTAGAGCTACTACTGGTGGGTGTAGAGGTGCTACTTGCAGTTTCAGAGCTGCTAGTGGTGGGTATGGAGGTGGTGCTGGTGGGTGTAGAGATGGTGCTGGATGTAGAGCTACTATCGGTTGTTGCAGAGCTGCTAGTGGTGTGCGCAGTGCTGGTACTTGTTGGTATGGGAGTGCTAGTGGTGGGTGTAGAGCTGCCACTGGTGGGTGTTGAGCGGCTAGTGGTGATTATGGAGCTGCTGCTGGTGGGTGTAGATGTGCTACTGGTGGGTGTAGAGCTGCTACTTGTAGGTGTTGAACTGCTCGTGGTTGTTATTGGAGAGGTGGCGCTGGATGTAGAGCTACTACTTGTAGGCGTTGAAGTGCCACTGGTTGTTAGTGTAGAGGTGGCACTGGTTGTAGAGCCATTCATGGCGGGTGTAGGGCTGCTACTTGTAGTTTCAGAGCTGCTAGCGGTGGGTGTAGTGGCAGTGGTGTGTGTAGAGCTACTAGTGGTGTGTGGAGTGTTGGTACTTGTAGTTTCAGAGCTGCTAGTGGTGGGTATGGAGGTGGTGCTGGTGGGTGTAGATATGCTACTGGTGGGTGTAGAGCTACTACCGGTTGTTGCAGAGGTGCTAGTGGTGTGCACAGAGCTGGTACTTGTTGGTGTGGGAGTGCTACTGGAGGTTGCAGAGCTGCCACTGGTGGGTGTTGAGCTGCTCGTGGTGATTATGGAGCTGCTGCTGGTGGGTGTAGGTGCGCTACTGGTGGGTGTAGAGCTGCTCCTTGTAGGCGTTGAACTGCTCGTGGTTGTTATTGGAGAGGTGGCGCTGGATGTAGAGCTACTACTTGTAGGCGTTGAAGTGCCACTGGTTGTTAGTGTAGAGGTGGCACTGGTTGTAGAGCCTGTAGTGGTGGGTGTAGGGCTGCTACTTGTAGTTTCAGAGCTGCTAGGGGTGGGTGTAGTGGCAGTGGTGTGTGTAGAGCTACTAGTGGTGTGTGGAATGTTGGTACTTGTAGTTTCAGAGCTGCTAGTGGTGGGTATGGAGGTGGTGCTGGTGGGTGTAGAGATGGTGCTGGATGTAGAGCTACTATCGGTTGTTGCAGAGCTGCTAGTGGTGTGCGCAGTGCTGGTGCTTGTTGGTATGGGAGTGCTAGTGGTGGGTGTAGAGCTGCCACTGGTGGGTGTTGAGCGGCTACTGGTGATTATGGAGCTGGTGCTGGTGGGTGTAGATGCGCTACTGGTGGGTGTAGAGCTGCTACTTGTAGGCGTTGAAGCGCTACTGGTTGTTAGTGTAGAGGTGGCACTGGTTGTGGAGCCAGTAGTGGTGGGTGTAGGGCTGCTACTTGTAGTTTCAGAGCTGCTAGGGGTGGGTGTAGTGGCAGTGGTGTGTGTAGAGCTACTAGTGGTGTGTGGAGTGTTGGTACTTGTAGTTTCAGAGCTGCTAGTGGTGGGTATGGAGGTGGTGCTGGTGGGTGTAGATATGCTACTGGTGGGTGTAGAGCTACTACCGGTTGTTGCAGAGGTGCTAGTGGTGTGCACAGAGCTGGTACTTGTTGGTGTGGGAGTGCTACTGGAGGTTGCAGAGCCGCTGCTGGTGGGTGTTGAGCTGCTAGTGGTTGTTATTGGAGAGGTGGCGCTGGATGTAGAGCTACTACTGGTGGGTGTAGAGGTGCTACTTGCAGTTTCAGAGCTGCTAGTGGTGGGTATGGAGGTGGTGCTGGTGGGTGTAGAGATGGTGCTGGATGTAGAGCTACTATCGGTTGTTGCAGAGCTGCTAGTGGTGTGCGCAGTGCTGGTACTTGTTGGTATGAGAGTGCTAGTGGTGGGTGTAGAGCTGCCACTGGTGGGTGTGGAGCGGCTAGTGGTGATTATGGAGCTGCTGCTGGTGGGTGTAGATGCGCTACTGGTGGGTGTAGAGCTGCTACTTGTAGGCGTTGAAGTGCCACTGGTTGTTAGTGTAGAGGTGGCACTGGTTGTGGAGCCAGTAGTGGTGGGTGCAGGGCTGCTACTTGTAGTTTCAGAGCTGCTAGCGGTGGGTGTAGTGGCAGTGGTGTGTGTAGAGCTACTAGTGGTGTGTGGAGTGTTGGTACTTGTAGTTTCAGAGCTGCTAGTGGTGGGTATGGAGGTGGTGCTGGTGGGTGTAGATGTGCTACTGGTGGGTGTAGAGCTACTACTTGTAGGAGTTGAACTGCTAGTGGATGTTATTGGAGAGGTGGCGCTGGATGTAGAGCTACTACTGGTGGGTGTAGAGGTGCTACTTGCAGTTTCAGAGCTGCTAGTGGTGGGTATGGAGGTGGTGCTGGTGGGCGTAGATATGCTACTGGTGGGTGTAGAGCTACTACCGGTTGTTGCAGAGCTGCTGGTGGTGTGCACAGAGCTGGTAACTGTTGGTGTGGGGGTGCTAGTGGTGGGTGTAGAGCTGCCACTGGTGGGTGTTGAGCGGCTAGTGGTGATTATGGAGCTGCTGCTGGTGGGTATAGATGTGCTGCTGGTGGGTGTAGATGTGCTACTGGTGGGTGTAGAGTATCTACTTGTAGGTGTTGAACTGCTAGTGGTTGTTATTGTTGAGGTGGCGCTGGATGTAGAGCTACTACTTATAGGCGTTGAAGTGCCACTGGTTGTTAGTGTAGAGGTGGCACTGGTTGTGGAGCCAGTAGTGGTGGGTGTAGGGCTGCTACTTGTAGTTTCAGAGCTGCTAGCGGTGGGTGTAGTGGCAGTGGTGTGTGTAGAGCTACTAGTGGTGTGTGGAGTGTTGGTATTTGTAGTTTCAGAGCTGCTAGTGGTGGGTATGGAGGTGGTGCTGGTGGGTGTAGATATGCTACTGGTGGGTGTAGAGCTACTACCGGTTGTTGCAGAGGTGCTAGTGGTGTGCACAGAGCTGGTACTTGTTGGTGTGGGAGTGCTACTGGAGGTTGCAGAGCTGCCACTGGTGGGTGTTGAGCTGCTCGTGGTGATTATGGAGCTGCTGCTGGTGGGTGTAGAGCTGCTCCTTGTAGGCGTTGAACTGCTCGTGGTTGTTATTGGAGAGGTGGCGCTGGATGTAGAGCTACTACTTGTAGGCGTTGAAGTGCCACTGGTTGTTAGTGTAGAGGTGGCACTGGTTGTAGAGCCTGTAGTGGTGGGTGTAGGGCTGCTACTTGTAGTTTCAGAGCTGCTAGGGGTGGGTGTAGTGGCAGTGGTGTGTGTAGAGCTACTAGTGGTGTGTGGAATGTTGGTACTTGTAGTTTCAGAGCTGCTAGTGGTGGGTATGGAGGTGGTGCTGGTGGGTGTAGATGTGCTACTGGTGGGTGTAGAGCTACTACTTGTAGGCGTTGAACTGCTAGTGGATGTTATTGGAGAGGTGGTGCTGGATGTAGAGCTACTACTGGTGGGTGTAGAGGTGCTACTTGCAGTTTCAGAGCTGCTAGTGGTGGGTATGGAGGTGGTGCTGGTGGGTGTAGAGATGGTGCTGGATGTAGAGCTACTACCGGTTGTTGCAGAGCTGCTAGTGGTGTGCACAGAGCTGGTGCTTGTTGGTATGGGAGTGCTAGTGGTGGGTGTAGAGCTGCCACTGGTGGGTGTTGAGCGGCTAGTGGTGATTATGGAGCTGCTGCTGGTGGGTGTAGATGCGCTACTGGTGGGTGTAGAGCTGCTACTTGTAGGCGTTGAAGCGCTACTGGTTGTTAGTGTAGAGGTGGCACTGGTTGTAGAGCCAGTAGTGGTGGGTGTAGGGCTGCTACTTGTAGTTTCAGAGCTGCTAGCGGTGGGTGTAGTGGCAGTGGTGTGTGTAGAGCTACTAGTGGTGTGTGGAGTGTTGGTACTTGTAGTTTCAGAGCTGCTAGTGGTGGGTATGGAGGTGGTGCTGGTGGGTGTAGATATGCTACTGGTGGGTGTAGAGCTACTACCGGTTGTTGCAGAGGTGCTAGTGGTGTGCACAGAGCTGGTACTTGTTGGTGTGGGAGTGCTACTGGAGGTTGCAGAGCCGCTGCTGGTGGGTGTTGAGCTGCTAGTGGTTGTTATTGGAGAGGTGGCGCTGGATGTAGAGCTACTACTGGTGGGTGTAGAGGTGCTACTTGCAGTTTCAGAGCTGCTAGTGGTGGGTATGGAGGTGGTGCTGGTGGGTGTAGAGATGGTGCTGGATGTAGAGCTACTACCGGTTGTTGCAGAGGTGCTAGTGGTGTGCATAGAGCTGGTGCTTGTTGGTATGGGAGTGCTAGTGGTGGGTGTAGAGCTGCCACTGGTGGGTGTGGAGCGGCTAGTGGTGATTATGGAGCTGCTGCTGGTGGGTGTAGATGCGCTACTGGTGGGGGTAGAGCTGCTACTTGTAGGCGTTGAAGCGCTACTGGTTGTTAGTGTAGAGGTGGCACTGGTTGTAGAGCCAGTAGTGGTGGGTGTAGGGCGGCTACTTGTAGTTTCAGAGCTGCTAGGGGTGGGTGTAGTGGCAGTGGTGTGTGTAGAGCTACTAGTGGTGTGTGGAGTGTTGGTACTTGTAGTTTCAGAGCTGCTAGTGGTGGGTATGGAGGTGGTGCTGGTGGGTGTAGATATGCTACTGGTGGGTGTAGAGCTACTACCGGTTGTTGCAGAGGTGCTAGTGGTGTGCACAGAGCTGGTACTTGTTGGTGTGGGAGTGCTACTGGAGGTTGCAGAGCCGCTGCTGGTGGGTGTTGAGCTGCTAGTGGTTGTTATTGGAGAGGTGGCGCTGGATGTAGAGCTACTACTGGTGGGTGTAGACGTGCTACTTGCAGTTTCAGAGCTGCTAGTGGTGGGTATGGAGTTGGTGCTGGTGGGTGTAGAGATGGTGCTGGATGTAGAGCTACTATCGGTTGTTGCAGAGCTGCTAGTGCTGTGCGCAGTGCTGGTACTTGTTGGTATGGGAGTGCTAGTGGTGGGTGTAGAGCTGCCACTGGTGGGTGTGGAGCGGCTAGTGGTGATTATGGAGCTGCTGCTGGTGGGTGTAGATGCGCTACTGGTGGGTGTAGAGCTGCTACTTGTAGGCGTTGAAGTGCCACTGGTTGTTAGTGTAGAGGTGGCACTGGTTGTGGAGCCAGTAGTGGTGGGTGCAGGGCTGCTACTTGTAGTTTCAGAGCTGCTAGCGGTGGGTGTAGTGGCAGTGGTGTGTGTAGAGCTACTAGTGGTGTGTGGAGTGTTGGTACTTGTAGTTTCAGAGCCGCTAGTGGTGGGTATGGAGGTGGTGGTGGTGGGTGTAGATATGCTACTGGTGGGTGTAGAGCTACTACTTGTAGGAGTTGAACTGCTAGTGGTTGTTATTGGAGAGGTGGCGCTGGATGTGGAGCTACTACTGGTGGGTGTAGAGGTGCTACTTGCAGTTTCAGAGCTGCTAGTGGTGGGTATGGAGGTGGTGCTGGTGGGTGTAGAGATGGTGCTGGATGTAGAGCTACTACCGGTTGTTGCAGAGCTGCTAGTGGTGTGCACAGAGCTGGTGCTTGTTGGTATGGGAGTGCTAGTGGTGGGTGTAGAGCTGCCACTGGTGGGTGTGGAGCGGCTAGTGGTGATTATGGAGCTGCTGCTGGTGGGTGTAGATGCGCTACTGGTGGGTGTAGAGCTGCTACTTGTAGGCGTTGAAGTGCCACTGGTTGTTAGTGTAGAGGTGGCACTGGTTGTGGAGCCAGTAGTGGTGGGTGTAGGGCTGCTACTTGTAGTTTCAGAGCTGCTAGCGGTGGATGTTGTGGCAGTGGTGTGTGTAGAGCTACTAGTGGTGTGTGGAGTGTTGGTACTTGTAGTTTCAGAGCTGCTAGTGGTGGGTATGGAGGTGGTGCTGGTGGGTGTAGATATGCTACTGGTGGGTGTAGAGCTACTACCGGTTGTTGCAGAGGTGCTAGTGGTGTGCACAGAGCTGGTACTTGTTGCTGTGGGGGTGCTACTGGAGGTTGCAGAGCTGCCACTGGTGGGTGTTGAGCTGCTGGTGGTGATTATGGAGCTGCTGCTGGTGGGTGTAGATGCGCTACTGGTGGGTGTAGAGCTGCTCCTTGTAGGCGTTGAACTGCTCGTGGTTGTTATTGGAGAGGTGGCGCTGGATGTAGAGCTACTACTTGTAGGCGTTGAAGTGCCACTGGTTGTTAGTGTAGAGGTGGCACTGGTTGTAGAGCCAGTAGTGGTGGGTGTAGGGCTGCTACTTGTAGTTTCAGAGCTGCTAGTGGTGGGTGTAGTGGCAGTGGTGTGTGTAGAGCTACTAGTGGTGTGTGGAATGTTGGTACTTGTAGTTTCAGAGCTGCTAGTGGTGGGTATGGAGGTGGTGCTGGTGGGTGTAGATATGCTAATGGTGGGTGTAGTGCTACTACCGGTTGTTGCAGAGGTGCTAGTGGTGCGCACAGAGCTGGTACTTGTTGGTGTGGGAGTGCTACTGGAGGTTGCAGAGCCGCTGCTGGTGGGTGTTGAGCTGCTAGTGGTGATTATGGAGCTGCTGCTGGTGGGTGTAGATGCGCTACTGGTGGGTGTAGAGCTGCTCCTTGTAGGCGTTGAACTGCTCGTGGTTGTTATTGGAGAGGTGGCGCTGGATGTAGAGCTACTACTTGTAGGCGTTGAAGTGCCACTGGTTGTTAGTGTAGAGGTGGCACTGGTTGTAGAGCCAGTAGTGGTGGGTGTAGGGCTGCTACTTGTAGTTTCAGAGCTGCTAGTGGTGGGTGTAGTGGCAGTGGTGTGTGTAGAGCTACTAGTGGTGTGTGGAATGTTGGTACTTGTAGTTTCAGAGCTGCTAGTGGTGGGTATGGAGGTGGTGCTGGTGGGTGTAGATATGCTACTGGTGGGTGTAGAGCTACTACCGGTTGTTGCAGAGGTGCTAGTGGTGCGCACAGAGCTGGTACTTGTTGGTGTGGGAGTGCTACTGGAGGTTGCAGAGCCGCTGCTGGTGGGTGTTGAGCTGCTAGTGGTGATTATGGAGCTGCTGCTGGTGGGTGTAGATGCGCTACTGGTGGGTGTAGAGCTGCTACTTGTAGGCGTTGAACTGCTCATGGTTGTTATTGGAGAGGTGGCGCTGGATGTAGAGCTACTACTGGTGGGTGTAGAGGTGCTACTTGCAGTTTCAGAGCTGCTAGTGGTGGGTATGGAGGTGGTGCTGGTGGGTGTAGAGATGGTGCTGGATGTAGAGCTACTACCGGTTGTTGCAGAGCTGCTAGTCGTGTGCGCAGTGCTGGTACTTGTTGGTATGAGAGTGCTAGTGGTGGGTGTAGAGCTGCCACTGGTGGGTGTTGAGCGGCTAGTGGTGATTATGGAGCTGCTGCTGGTGGGTGTAGATGAGCTACTGGTGGGTGTAGAGCTGCTACTTGTAGGCGTTGAAGCGCTACTGGTTGTTAGTGTAGAGGTGGCACTGGTTGTAGAGCCAGTAGTGGTGGGTGTAGGGCTGCTACTTGTAGTTTCAGAGCTGCTAGCGGTGGGTGTAGTGGCAGTGGTGTGTGTAGAGCTACTAGTGGTGTGTGGAGTGTTGGCACTTGTAGTTTCAGAGCTGCTAGTGGTGGGTATGGAGGTGGTGCTGGTGGGTGTAGATATGCTACTGGTGGGTGTAGAGCTACTACCGGTTGTTGCAGAGGTGCTAGTGGTGTGCACAGAGCTGGTACTTGTTGGTGTGGGAGTGCTACTGGAGGTTGCAGAGCCGCTGCTGGTGGGTGTTGAGCTGCTAGTGGTTGTTATTGGAGAGGTGGCGCTGGATGTAGAGCTACTACTGGTGGGTGTAGAGGTGCTACTTGCAGTTTCAGAGCTGCTAGTGGTGGGTATGGAGGTGGTGCTGGTGGGTGTAGAGATGGTGCTGGATGTAGAGCTACTACCGGTTGTTGCAGAGGTGCTAGTGCTGTGCGCAGTGCTGGTACTTGTTGGTATGAGAGTGCTAGTGGTGGGTGTAGAGCTGCCACTGGTGGGTGTTGAGCTGCTCGTGGTGATTATGGAGCTGCTGCTGGTGGGTGTAGATGCGCTACTGGTGGGTGTAGAGCTGCTCCTTGTAGGCGTTGAACTGCTCGTGGTTGTTATTGGAGAGGTGGCGCTGGATGTAGAGCTACTACTTGTAGGCGTTGAAGTGCCACTGGTTGTTAGTGTAGAGGTGGCACTGGTTGTAGAGCCAGTAGTGGTGGGTGTAGGGCTGCTACTTGTAGTTTCAGAGCTGCTAGTGGTGGGTGTAGTGGCAGTGGTGTGTGTAGAGCTACTAGTGGTGTGTGGAGTGTTGGTACTTGTAGTTTCAGAGCTGCTAGTGGTGGGTATGGAGGTGGTGCTGGTGGGTGTAGATGTGCTACTGCTGGGTGTAGAGCTACTACTTGTAGGAGTTGAACTGCTAGTGGTTGTTATTGGAGAGGTGGTGCTGGATGTAGGGCTACTACTGGTGGGTGTAGAGCTACTACCGGTTGTTGCAGAGCTGCTAGTGGTGTGCACAGAGCTGGTAATTGTTCGTGTGGGGGTGCTACTGGAGGTTGCAGAGCTGCCACTGGTGGGTGTTGAGCTGCTCGTGGTGATTATGGAGCTGCTGCTGGTGGGTGTAGATGCGCTACTGGTGGGTGTAGAGCTGCTACTTGTAGGCGTTGAAGTGCCACTGGTTGTTAGTGTAGAGGTGGCACTGGTTGTAGAGCCAGTAGTGGTGGGTGTAGGGCTGCTACTTGTAGTTTCAGAGCTGCTAGCGGTGGGTGTAGTGGCAGTGGTGTGTGTAGAGCTACTAGTGGTGTGTGGAGTGTTGGTACTTGTAGTTTCAGAGCTGCTAGTGGTGGGTATGGAGGTGGTGCTGGTGGGTGTAGATGTGCTACTGGTGGGTGTAGAGCTACTACCGGTTGTTGCAGAGGTGCTAGTGGTGTGCACAGAGCGGGTAATTGTTGGTGTGGGGGTGCTACTTGAGGTTGCAGAGCTGCCACTGGTGGGTGTTGAGCTGCTCGTGGTGATTATGGAGCTGCTGCTGGTGGGTGTAGATGCGCTACTGGTGGGTGTAGAGCTGCTACTTGTAGGCGTTGAAGTGCCACTGGTTGTTAGTGTAGAGGTGGCACTGGTTGTAGAGCCAGTAGTGGTGGGTTTAGGGCTGCTACTTGTAGTTTCAGAGCTGCTAGCAGTGGGTCTAGTGGCAGTGGTGTGTGTAGAGCTACTAGTGGTGTGTGGAATGTTGGTACTTGTAGTTTCAGAGCTGCTAGTGGTGGGTATGGAGGTGGTGCTGGTGGGTGTAGATATGCTACTGGTGGGTGTAGAGCTACTACCGGTTGTTGCAGAGGTGCTAGTGGTGTGCACAGAGCTGGTACTTGTTGGTGTGGGAGTGCTACTGGAGGTTGCAGAGCCGCTGCTGGTGGGTGTTGAGCTGCTAGTGGTTGTTATTGGAGAGGTGGCGCTGGATGTAGAGCTACTACTGGTGGGTGTAGAGGTGCTACTTGCAGTTTCAGAGCTGCTAGTGGTGGGTATGGAGGTGGTGCTGGTGGGTGTAGAGATGGTGCTGGATGTAGAGCTACTACCGGTTGTTGCAGAGCTGCTAGTGGTGTGCACAGAGCTGGTGCTTGTTGGTATGGGAGTGCTAGTGGTGGGTGTAGAGCTGCCACTGGTGGGTGTGGAGCGGCTAGTGGTGATTATGGAGCTGCTGCTGGTGGGTGTAGATGCGCTACTGGTGGGTGTAGAGCTGCTCCTTGTAGGCGTTGAACTGCTAGTGGTTGTTATTGGAGAGGTGGCGCTGGATGTAGAGCTACTACTGGTGGGTGTAGAAGTGCTACTTGCAGTTTCAGAGCTGCTAGTGGTGGGTATGGAGCTGGTGCTGGTGGGTGTAGAGATGGTGCTGGATGTAGAGCTACTACCGGTTGTTGCAGAGGTGCTAGTGGTGTGCACAGAGCTGGTACTTGTTGGTGTGGGGGTGCTACTGGAGGTTGCAGAGCTGCCACTGGTGGGTGTTGAGCTGCTCCTTGTAGGCGTTGAACTGCTCGTGGTTGTTATTGGAGAGGTGGCGCTGGATGTAGAGCTACTACTTGTAGGCGTTGAAGTGCCACTGGTTGTTAGTGTAGAGGTGGCACTGGTTGTAGAGCCAGTAGTGGTGGGTGTAGGGCTGCTACTTGTAGTTTCAGAGCTGCTAGGGGTGGGTGTAGTGGCAGTGGTGTGTGTAGAGCTACTAGTGGTGTGTGGAGTGTTGGTACTTGTAGTTTCAGAGCTGCTAGTGGTGGGTATGGAGGTGGTGCTGGTGGGTGTAGATGTGCTACTGCTGGGTGTAGAGCTACTACTTGTAGGAGTTGAACTGCTAGTGGTTGTTATTGGAGAGGTGGTGCTGGATGTAGGGCTACTACTGGTGGGTGTAGAGCTACTACCGGTTGTTGCAGAGCTGCTAGTGGTGTGCACAGAGCTGGTAATTGTTCGTGTGGGGGTGCTACTGGAGGTTGCAGAGCTGCCACTGGTGGGGGTTGAGCTGCTCGTGGTGATTATGGAGCTGCTGCTGGTGGGTGTAGATGCGCTACTGGTGGGTGTAGAGCTGCTACTTGTAGGCGTTGAAGTGCCACTGGTTGTTAGTGTAGAGGTGGCACTGGTTGTAGAGCCAGTAGTGGTGGGTGTAGGGCTGCTACTTGTAGTTTCAGAGCTGCTAGCGGTGGGTGTAGTGGCAGTGGTGTGTGTAGAGCTACTAGTGGTGTGTGGAGTGTTGGTACTTGTAGTTTCAGAGCTGCTAGTGGTGGGTATGGAGGTGGTGCTGGTGGGTGTAGATGTGCTACTGCTGGGTGTAGAGCTACTACTTGTAGGAGTTGAACTGCTAGTGGTTGTTATTGGAGAGGTGGTGCTGGATGTAGGGCTGCCACTGGTGGGGGTTGAGCTGCTCGTGGTGATTATGGAGCTGCTGCTGGTGGGTGTAGATGCGCTACTGGTGGGTGTAGAGCTGCTACTTGTAGGCGTTGAAGTGCCACTGGTTGTTAGTGTAGAGGTGGCACTGGTTGTAGAGCCATTCATGGCGGGTGTAGGGCTGCTACTTGTAGTTTCAGAGCTGCTAGCGGTGGGTGTAGTGGCAGTGGTGTGTGTAGAGCTACTAGTGGTGTGTGGAGTGTTGGTACTTGTAGTTTCAGAGCTGCTAGTGGTGGGTATGGAGGTGGTGCTGGTGGGTGTAGAGATGGTGCTGGATGTAGAGCTACTATCGGTTGTTGCAGAGCTGCTAGTGCTGTGCGCAGTGCTGGTACTTGTTGGTATGAGAGTGCTAGTGGTGGGTGTAGAGCTGCCACTGGTGGGTGTTGAGCGGCTAGTGGTGATTATGGAGCTGCTGCTGGTGGGTGTAGATGCGCTACTGGTGGGTGTAGAGCTGCTCCTTGTAGGCGTTGAACTGCTCGTGGTTGTTATTGGAGAGGTGGCGCTGGATGTAGAGCTACTACTTGTAGGCGTTGAAGTGCCACTGGTTGTTAGTGTAGAGGTGGCACTGGTTGTAGAGCCAGTAGTGGTGGGTGTAGGGCTGCTACTTGTAGTTTCAGAGCTGCTAGTGGTGGGTGTAGTGGCAGTGGTGTGTGTAGAGCTACTAGTGGTGTGTGGAATGTTGGTACTTGTAGTTTCAGAGCTGCTAGTGGTGGGTATGGAGGTGGTGCTGGTGGGTGTAGATATGCTAATGGTGGGTGTAGTGCTACTACCGGTTGTTGCAGAGGTGCTAGTGGTGCGCACAGAGCTGGTACTTGTTGGTGTGGGAGTGCTACTGGAGGTTGCAGAGCCGCTGCTGGTGGGTGTTGAGCTGCTAGTGGTGATTATGGAGCTGCTGCTGGTGGGTGTAGATGCGCTACTGGTGGGTGTAGAGCTGCTCCTTGTAGGCGTTGAACTGCTCGTGGTTGTTATTGGAGAGGTGGCGCTGGATGTAGAGCTACTACTTGTAGGCGTTGAAGTGCCACTGGTTGTTAGTGTAGAGGTGGCACTGGTTGTAGAGCCAGTAGTGGTGGGTGTAGGGCTGCTACTTGTAGTTTCAGAGCTGCTAGTGGTGGGTGTAGTGGCAGTGGTGTGTGTAGAGCTACTAGTGGTGTGTGGAATGTTGGTACTTGTAGTTTCAGAGCTGCTAGTGGTGGGTATGGAGGTGGTGCTGGTGGGTGTAGATATGCTACTGGTGGGTGTAGAGCTACTACCGGTTGTTGCAGAGGTGCTAGTGGTGCGCACAGAGCTGGTACTTGTTGGTGTGGGAGTGCTACTGGAGGTTGCAGAGCCGCTGCTGGTGGGTGTTGAGCTGCTAGTGGTGATTATGGAGCTGCTGCTGGTGGGTGTAGATGCGCTACTGGTGGGTGTAGAGCTGCTACTTGTAGGCGTTGAACTGCTCATGGTTGTTATTGGAGAGGTGGCGCTGGATGTAGAGCTACTACTGGTGGGTGTAGAGGTGCTACTTGCAGTTTCAGAGCTGCTAGTGGTGGGTATGGAGGTGGTGCTGGTGGGTGTAGAGATGGTGCTGGATGTAGAGCTACTACCGGTTGTTGCAGAGCTGCTAGTCGTGTGCGCAGTGCTGGTACTTGTTGGTATGAGAGTGCTAGTGGTGGGTGTAGAGCTGCCACTGGTGGGTGTTGAGCGGCTAGTGGTGATTATGGAGCTGCTGCTGGTGGGTGTAGATGAGCTACTGGTGGGTGTAGAGCTGCTACTTGTAGGCGTTGAAGCGCTACTGGTTGTTAGTGTAGAGGTGGCACTGGTTGTAGAGCCAGTAGTGGTGGGTGTAGGGCTGCTACTTGTAGTTTCAGAGCTGCTAGCGGTGGGTGTAGTGGCAGTGGTGTGTGTAGAGCTACTAGTGGTGTGTGGAGTGTTGGCACTTGTAGTTTCAGAGCTGCTAGTGGTGGGTATGGAGGTGGTGCTGGTGGGTGTAGATATGCTACTGGTGGGTGTAGAGCTACTACCGGTTGTTGCAGAGGTGCTAGTGGTGTGCACAGAGCTGGTACTTGTTGGTGTGGGAGTGCTACTGGAGGTTGCAGAGCCGCTGCTGGTGGGTGTTGAGCTGCTAGTGGTTGTTATTGGAGAGGTGGCGCTGGATGTAGAGCTACTACTGGTGGGTGTAGAGGTGCTACTTGCAGTTTCAGAGCTGCTAGTGGTGGGTATGGAGGTGGTGCTGGTGGGTGTAGAGATGGTGCTGGATGTAGAGCTACTACCGGTTGTTGCAGAGGTGCTAGTGCTGTGCGCAGTGCTGGTACTTGTTGGTATGAGAGTGCTAGTGGTGGGTGTAGAGCTGCCACTGGTGGGTGTTGAGCTGCTCGTGGTGATTATGGAGCTGCTGCTGGTGGGTGTAGATGCGCTACTGGTGGGTGTAGAGCTGCTCCTTGTAGGCGTTGAACTGCTCGTGGTTGTTATTGGAGAGGTGGCGCTGGATGTAGAGCTACTACTTGTAGGCGTTGAAGTGCCACTGGTTGTTAGTGTAGAGGTGGCACTGGTTGTAGAGCCAGTAGTGGTGGGTGTAGGGCTGCTACTTGTAGTTTCAGAGCTGCTAGTGGTGGGTGTAGTGGCAGTGGTGTGTGTAGAGCTACTAGTGGTGTGTGGAGTGTTGGTACTTGTAGTTTCAGAGCTGCTAGTGGTGGGTATGGAGGTGGTGCTGGTGGGTGTAGATGTGCTACTGCTGGGTGTAGAGCTACTACTTGTAGGAGTTGAACTGCTAGTGGTTGTTATTGGAGAGGTGGTGCTGGATGTAGGGCTACTACTGGTGGGTGTAGAGCTACTACCGGTTGTTGCAGAGCTGCTAGTGGTGTGCACAGAGCTGGTAATTGTTCGTGTGGGGGTGCTACTGGAGGTTGCAGAGCTGCCACTGGTGGGGGTTGAGCTGCTCGTGGTGATTATGGAGCTGCTGCTGGTGGGTGTAGATGCGCTACTGGTGGGTGTAGAGCTGCTACTTGTAGGCGTTGAAGTGCCACTGGTTGTTAGTGTAGAGGTGGCACTGGTTGTAGAGCCAGTAGTGGTGGGTGTAGGGCTGCTACTTGTAGTTTCAGAGCTGCTAGCGGTGGGTGTAGTGGCAGTGGTGTGTGTAGAGCTACTAGTGGTGTGTGGAGTGTTGGTACTTGTAGTTTCAGAGCTGCTAGTGGTGGGTATGGAGGTGGTGCTGGTGGGTGTAGATGTGCTACTGGTGGGTGTAGAGCTACTACCGGTTGTTGCAGAGGTGCTAGTGGTGTGCACAGAGCGGGTAATTGTTGGTGTGGGGGTGCTACTTGAGGTTGCAGAGCTGCCACTGGTGGGTGTTGAGCTGCTCGTGGTGATTATGGAGCTGCTGCTGGTGGGTGTAGATGCGCTACTGGTGGGTGTAGAGCTGCTACTTGTAGGCGTTGAAGTGCCACTGGTTGTTAGTGTAGAGGTGGCACTGGTTGTAGAGCCAGTAGTGGTGGGTTTAGGGCTGCTACTTGTAGTTTCAGAGCTGCTAGCAGTGGGTCTAGTGGCAGTGGTGTGTGTAGAGCTACTAGTGGTGTGTGGAATGTTGGTACTTGTAGTTTCAGAGCTGCTAGTGGTGGGTATGGAGGTGGTGCTGGTGGGTGTAGATATGCTACTGGTGGGTGTAGAGCTACTACCGGTTGTTGCAGAGGTGCTAGTGGTGTGCACAGAGCTGGTACTTGTTGGTGTGGGAGTGCTACTGGAGGTTGCAGAGCCGCTGCTGGTGGGTGTTGAGCTGCTAGTGGTTGTTATTGGAGAGGTGGCGCTGGATGTAGAGCTACTACTGGTGGGTGTAGAGGTGCTACTTGCAGTTTCAGAGCTGCTAGTGGTGGGTATGGAGGTGGTGCTGGTGGGTGTAGAGATGGTGCTGGATGTAGAGCTACTACCGGTTGTTGCAGAGCTGCTAGTGGTGTGCACAGAGCTGGTGCTTGTTGGTATGGGAGTGCTAGTGGTGGGTGTAGAGCTGCCACTGGTGGGTGTGGAGCGGCTAGTGGTGATTATGGAGCTGCTGCTGGTGGGTGTAGATGCGCTACTGGTGGGTGTAGAGCTGCTCCTTGTAGGCGTTGAACTGCTAGTGGTTGTTATTGGAGAGGTGGCGCTGGATGTAGAGCTACTACTGGTGGGTGTAGAAGTGCTACTTGCAGTTTCAGAGCTGCTAGTGGTGGGTATGGAGCTGGTGCTGGTGGGTGTAGAGATGGTGCTGGATGTAGAGCTACTACCGGTTGTTGCAGAGGTGCTAGTGGTGTGCACAGAGCTGGTACTTGTTGGTGTGGGGGTGCTACTGGAGGTTGCAGAGCTGCCACTGGTGGGTGTTGAGCTGCTCCTTGTAGGCGTTGAACTGCTCGTGGTTGTTATTGGAGAGGTGGCGCTGGATGTAGAGCTACTACTTGTAGGCGTTGAAGTGCCACTGGTTGTTAGTGTAGAGGTGGCACTGGTTGTAGAGCCAGTAGTGGTGGGTGTAGGGCTGCTACTTGTAGTTTCAGAGCTGCTAGTGGTGGGTGTAGTGGCAGTGGTGTGTGTAGAGCTACTAGTGGTGTGTGGAGTGTTGGTACTTGTAGTTTCAGAGCTGCTAGTGGTGGGTATGGAGGTGGTGCTGGTGGGTGTAGATGTGCTACTGCTGGGTGTAGAGCTACTACTTGTAGGAGTTGAACTGCTAGTGGTTGTTATTGGAGAGGTGGTGCTGGATGTAGGGCTACTACTGGTGGGTGTAGAGCTACTACCGGTTGTTGCAGAGCTGCTAGTGGTGTGCACAGAGCTGGTAATTGTTCGTGTGGGGGTGCTACTGGAGGTTGCAGAGCTGCCACTGGTGGGGGTTGAGCTGCTCGTGGTGATTATGGAGCTGCTGCTGGTGGGTGTAGATGCGCTACTGGTGGGTGTAGAGCTGCTACTTGTAGGCGTTGAAGTGCCACTGGTTGTTAGTGTAGAGGTGGCACTGGTTGTAGAGCCAGTAGTGGTGGGTGTAGGGCTGCTACTTGTAGTTTCAGAGCTGCTAGCGGTGGGTGTAGTGGCAGTGGTGTGTGTAGAGCTACTAGTGGTGTGTGGAGTGTTGGTACTTGTAGTTTCAGAGCTGCTAGTGGTGGGTATGGAGGTGGTGCTGGTGGGTGTAGATGTGCTACTGGTGGGTGTAGAGCTACTACCGGTTGTTGCAGAGGTGCTAGTGGTGTGCACAGAGCGGGTAATTGTTGGTGTGGGGGTGCTACTTGAGGTTGCAGAGCTGCCACTGGTGGGTGTTGAGCTGCTCGTGGTGATTATGGAGCTGCTGCTGGTGGGTGTAGATGCGCTACTGGTGGGTGTAGAGCTGCTACTTGTAGGCGTTGAAGTGCCACTGGTTGTTAGTGTAGAGGTGGCACTGGTTGTAGAGCCAGTAGTGGTGGGTTTAGGGCTGCTACTTGTAGTTTCAGAGCTGCTAGCAGTGGGTCTAGTGGCAGTGGTGTGTGTAGAGCTACTAGTGGTGTGTGGAATGTTGGTACTTGTAGTTTCAGAGCTGCTAGTGGTGGGTATGGAGGTGGTGCTGGTGGGTGTAGATATGCTACTGGTGGGTGTAGAGCTACTACCGGTTGTTGCAGAGGTGCTAGTGGTGTGCACAGAGCTGGTACTTGTTGGTATGGGAGTGCTAGTGGTGGGTGTAGAGCTGCCACTGGTGGGTGTGGAGCGGCTAGTGGTGATTATGGAGCTGCTGCTGGTGGGTGTAGATGCGCTACTGGTGGGTGTAGAGCTGCTCCTTGTAGGCGTTGAACTGCTCGTGGTTGTTATTGGAGAGGTGGCGCTGGATGTAGAGCTACTACTTGTAGGCGTTGAAGTGCCACTGGTTGTTAGTGTAGAGGTGGCACTGGTTGTAGAGCCAGTAGTGGTGGGTGTAGGGCTGCTACTTGTAGTTTCAGAGCTGCTAGTGGTGGGTGTAGTGGCAGTGGTGTGTGTAGAGCTACTAGTGGTGTGTGGAGTGTTGGTACTTGTAGTTTCAGAGCTGCTAGTGGTGGGTATGGAGGTGGTGCTGGTGGGTGTAGATGTGCTACTGCTGGGTATAGAGCTACTACTTGTAGGAGTTGAACTGCTAGTGGTTGTTATTGGAGAGGTGGTGCTGGATGTAGGGCTGCCACTGGTGGGGGTTGAGCTGCTCGTGGTGATTATGGAGCTGCTGCTGGTGGGTGTAGATGCGCTACTGGTGGGTGTAGAGCTGCTACTTGTAGGCGTTGAAGTGCCACTGGTTGTTAGTGTAGAGGTGGCACTGGTTGTAGAGCCAGTAGTGGTGGGTGTAGGGCTGCTACTTGTAGTTTCAGAGCTGCTAGCGGTGGGTGTAGTGGCAGTGGTGTGTGTAGAGCTACTAGTGGTGTGTGGAGTGTTGGTACTTGTAGTTTCAGAGCTGCTAGTGGTGGGTATGGAGGTGGTGCTGGTGGGTGTAGAGATGGTGCTGGATGTAGAGCTACTATCGGTTGTTGCAGAGCTGCTAGTGCTGTGCGCAGTGCTGGTACTTGTTGGTATGAGAGTGCTAGTGGTGGGTGTAGAGCTGCCACTGGTGGGTGTTGAGCGGCTAGTGGTGATTATGGAGCTGCTGCTGGTGGGTGTAGATGCGCTACTGGTGGGTGTAGAGCTGCTCCTTGTAGGCGTTGAACTGCTAGTGGTTGTTATTGGAGAGGTGGCGCTGGATGTAGAGCTACTACTGGTGGGTGTAGAAGTGCTACTTGCAGTTTCAGAGCTGCTAGTGGTGGGTATGGAGCTGGTGCTGGTGGGTGTAGAGATGGTGCTGGATGTAGAGCTACTACCGGTTGTTGCAGAGGTGCTAGTGGTGTGCACAGAGCTGGTACTTGTTGGTGTGGGGGTGCTACTGGAGGTTGCAGAGCTGCCACTGGTGGGTGTTGAGCTGCTGGTGGTGATTATGGAGCTGCTGCTGGTGGGTGTAGATGCGCTACTGGTGGGTGTAGAGCTGCTCCTTGTAGGCGTTGAACTGCTCGTGGTTGTTATTGGAGAGGTGGCGCTGGATGTAGAGCTACTACTTGTAGGCGTTGAAGTGCCACTGGTTGTTAGTGTAGAGGTGGCACTGGTTGTAGAGCCAGTAGTGGTGGGTGTAGGGCTGCTACTTGTAGTTTCAGAGCTGCTAGGGGTGGGTGTAGTGGCAGTGGTGTGTGTAGAGCTACTAGTGGTGTGTGGAGTGTTGGTACTTGTAGTTTCAGAGCTGCTAGTGGTGGGTATGGAGGTGGTGCTGGTGGGTGTAGATGTGCTACTGCTGGGTGTAGAGCTACTACTTGTAGGAGTTGAACTGCTAGTGGTTGTTATTGGAGAGGTGGTGCTGGATGTAGGGCTACTACTGGTGGGTGTAGAGCTACTACCGGTTGTTGCAGAGCTGCTAGTGGTGTGCACAGAGCTGGTAATTGTTCGTGTGGGGGTGCTACTGGAGGTTGCAGAGCTGCCACTGGTGGGGGTTGAGCTGCTCGTGGTGATTATGGAGCTGCTGCTGGTGGGTGTAGATGCGCTACTGGTGGGTGTAGAGCTGCTACTTGTAGGCGTTGAAGTGCCACTGGTTGTTAGTGTAGAGGTGGCACTGGTTGTAGAGCCAGTAGTGGTGGGTGTAGGGCTGCTACTTGTAGTTTCAGAGCTGCTAGCGGTGGGTGTAGTGGCAGTGGTGTGTGTAGAGCTACTAGTGGTGTGTGGAGTGTTGGTACTTGTAGTTTCAGAGCTGCTAGTGGTGGGTATGGAGGTGGTGCTGGTGGGTGTAGATGTGCTACTGGTGGGTGTAGAGCTACTACCGGTTGTTGCAGAGGTGCTAGTGGTGTGCACAGAGCGGGTAATTGTTGGTGTGGGGGTGCTACTTGAGGTTGCAGAGCTGCCACTGGTGGGTGTTGAGCTGCTCGTGGTGATTATGGAGCTGCTGCTGGTGGGTGTAGATGCGCTACTGGTGGGTGTAGAGCTGCTACTTGTAGGCGTTGAAGTGCCACTGGTTGTTAGTGTAGAGGTGGCACTGGTTGTAGAGCCAGTAGTGGTGGGTTTAGGGCTGCTACTTGTAGTTTCAGAGCTGCTAGCAGTGGGTCTAGTGGCAGTGGTGTGTGTAGAGCTACTAGTGGTGTGTGGAATGTTGGTACTTGTAGTTTCAGAGCTGCTAGTGGTGGGTATGGAGGTGGTGCTGGTGGGTGTAGATATGCTACTGGTGGGTGTAGAGCTACTACCGGTTGTTGCAGAGGTGCTAGTGGTGTGCACAGAGCTGGTACTTGTTGGTGTGGGAGTGCTACTGGAGGTTGCAGAGCCGCTGCTGGTGGGTGTTGAGCTGCTAGTGGTTGTTATTGGAGAGGTGGCGCTGGATGTAGAGCTACTACTGGTGGGTGTAGAGGTGCTACTTGCAGTTTCAGAGCTGCTAGTGGTGGGTATGGAGGTGGTGCTGGTGGGTGTAGAGATGGTGCTGGATGTAGAGCTACTATCGGTTGTTGCAGAGCTGCTAGTGCTGTGCGCAGTGCTGGTACTTGTTGGTATGAGAGTGCTAGTGGTGGGTGTAGAGCTGCCACTGGTGGGTGTGGAGCGGCTAGTGGTGATTATGGAGCTGCTGCTGGTGGGTGTAGATGCGCTACTGGTGGGTGTAGAGCTGCTCCTTGTAGGCGTTGAACTGCTAGTGGTTGTTATTGGAGAGGTGGCGCTGGATGTAGAGCTACTACTGGTGGGTGTAGAAGTGCTACTTGCAGTTTCAGAGCTGCTAGTGGTGGGTATGGAGCTGGTGCTGGTGGGTGTAGAGATGGTGCTGGATGTAGAGCTACTACCGGTTGTTGCAGAGGTGCTAGTGGTGTGCACAGAGCTGGTACTTGTTGGTGTGGGGGTGCTACTGGAGGTTGCAGAGCTGCCACTGGTGGGTGTTGAGCTGCTCCTTGTAGGCGTTGAACTGCTCGTGGTTGTTATTGGAGAGGTGGCGCTGGATGTAGAGCTACTACTTGTAGGCGTTGAAGTGCCACTGGTTGTTAGTGTAGAGGTGGCACTGGTTGTAGAGCCAGTAGTGGTGGGTGTAGGGCTGCTACTTGTAGTTTCAGAGCTGCTAGTGGTGGGTGTAGTGGCAGTGGTGTGTGTAGAGCTACTAGTGGTGTGTGGAGTGTTGGTACTTGTAGTTTCAGAGCTGCTAGTGGTGGGTATGGAGGTGGTGCTGGTGGGTGTAGATGTGCTACTGCTGGGTGTAGAGCTACTACTTGTAGGAGTTGAACTGCTAGTGGTTGTTATTGGAGAGGTGGTGCTGGATGTAGGGCTACTACTGGTGGGTGTAGAGCTACTACCGGTTGTTGCAGAGCTGCTAGTGGTGTGCACAGAGCTGGTAATTGTTCGTGTGGGGGTGCTACTGGAGGTTGCAGAGCTGCCACTGGTGGGGGTTGAGCTGCTCGTGGTGATTATGGAGCTGCTGCTGGTGGGTGTAGATGCGCTACTGGTGGGTGTAGAGCTGCTACTTGTAGGCGTTGAAGTGCCACTGGTTGTTAGTGTAGAGGTGGCACTGGTTGTAGAGCCAGTAGTGGTGGGTGTAGGGCTGCTACTTGTAGTTTCAGAGCTGCTAGCGGTGGGTGTAGTGGCAGTGGTGTGTGTAGAGCTACTAGTGGTGTGTGGAGTGTTGGTACTTGTAGTTTCAGAGCTGCTAGTGGTGGGTATGGAGGTGGTGCTGGTGGGTGTAGATGTGCTACTGCTGGGTGTAGAGCTACTACTTGTAGGAGTTGAACTGCTAGTGGTTGTTATTGGAGAGGTGGTGCTGGATGTAGGGCTGCCACTGGTGGGGGTTGAGCTGCTCGTGGTGATTATGGAGCTGCTGCTGGTGGGTGTAGATGCGCTACTGGTGGGTGTAGAGCTGCTACTTGTAGGCGTTGAAGTGCCACTGGTTGTTAGTGTAGAGGTGGCACTGGTTGTAGAGCCATTCATGGCGGGTGTAGGGCTGCTACTTGTAGTTTCAGAGCTGCTAGCGGTGGGTGTAGTGGCAGTGGTGTGTGTAGAGCTACTAGTGGTGTGTGGAGTGTTGGTACTTGTAGTTTCAGAGCTGCTAGTGGTGGGTATGGAGGTGGTGCTGGTGGGTGTAGAGATGGTGCTGGATGTAGAGCTACTATCGGTTGTTGCAGAGCTGCTAGTGCTGTGCGCAGTGCTGGTACTTGTTGGTATGAGAGTGCTAGTGGTGGGTGTAGAGCTGCCACTGGTGGGTGTTGAGCGGCTAGTGGTGATTATGGAGCTGCTGCTGGTGGGTGTAGATGCGCTACTGGTGGGTGTAGAGCTGCTCCTTGTAGGCGTTGAACTGCTCGTGGTTGTTATTGGAGAGGTGGCGCTGGATGTAGAGCTACTACTTGTAGGCGTTGAAGTGCCACTGGTTGTTAGTGTAGAGGTGGCACTGGTTGTAGAGCCAGTAGTGGTGGGTGTAGGGCTGCTACTTGTAGTTTCAGAGCTGCTAGTGGTGGGTGTAGTGGCAGTGGTGTGTGTAGAGCTACTAGTGGTGTGTGGAATGTTGGTACTTGTAGTTTCAGAGCTGCTAGTGGTGGGTATGGAGGTGGTGCTGGTGGGTGTAGATATGCTAATGGTGGGTGTAGTGCTACTACCGGTTGTTGCAGAGGTGCTAGTGGTGCGCACAGAGCTGGTACTTGTTGGTGTGGGAGTGCTACTGGAGGTTGCAGAGCCGCTGCTGGTGGGTGTTGAGCTGCTAGTGGTGATTATGGAGCTGCTGCTGGTGGGTGTAGATGCGCTACTGGTGGGTGTAGAGCTGCTCCTTGTAGGCGTTGAACTGCTCGTGGTTGTTATTGGAGAGGTGGCGCTGGATGTAGAGCTACTACTTGTAGGCGTTGAAGTGCCACTGGTTGTTAGTGTAGAGGTGGCACTGGTTGTAGAGCCAGTAGTGGTGGGTGTAGGGCTGCTACTTGTAGTTTCAGAGCTGCTAGTGGTGGGTGTAGTGGCAGTGGTGTGTGTAGAGCTACTAGTGGTGTGTGGAATGTTGGTACTTGTAGTTTCAGAGCTGCTAGTGGTGGGTATGGAGGTGGTGCTGGTGGGTGTAGATATGCTACTGGTGGGTGTAGAGCTACTACCGGTTGTTGCAGAGGTGCTAGTGGTGCGCACAGAGCTGGTACTTGTTGGTGTGGGAGTGCTACTGGAGGTTGCAGAGCCGCTGCTGGTGGGTGTTGAGCTGCTAGTGGTGATTATGGAGCTGCTGCTGGTGGGTGTAGATGCGCTACTGGTGGGTGTAGAGCTGCTACTTGTAGGCGTTGAACTGCTCATGGTTGTTATTGGAGAGGTGGCGCTGGATGTAGAGCTACTACTGGTGGGTGTAGAGGTGCTACTTGCAGTTTCAGAGCTGCTAGTGGTGGGTATGGAGGTGGTGCTGGTGGGTGTAGAGATGGTGCTGGATGTAGAGCTACTACCGGTTGTTGCAGAGCTGCTAGTCGTGTGCGCAGTGCTGGTACTTGTTGGTATGAGAGTGCTAGTGGTGGGTGTAGAGCTGCCACTGGTGGGTGTTGAGCGGCTAGTGGTGATTATGGAGCTGCTGCTGGTGGGTGTAGATGAGCTACTGGTGGGTGTAGAGCTGCTACTTGTAGGCGTTGAAGCGCTACTGGTTGTTAGTGTAGAGGTGGCACTGGTTGTAGAGCCAGTAGTGGTGGGTGTAGGGCTGCTACTTGTAGTTTCAGAGCTGCTAGCGGTGGGTGTAGTGGCAGTGGTGTGTGTAGAGCTACTAGTGGTGTGTGGAGTGTTGGCACTTGTAGTTTCAGAGCTGCTAGTGGTGGGTATGGAGGTGGTGCTGGTGGGTGTAGATATGCTACTGGTGGGTGTAGAGCTACTACCGGTTGTTGCAGAGGTGCTAGTGGTGTGCACAGAGCTGGTACTTGTTGGTGTGGGAGTGCTACTGGAGGTTGCAGAGCCGCTGCTGGTGGGTGTTGAGCTGCTAGTGGTTGTTATTGGAGAGGTGGCGCTGGATGTAGAGCTACTACTGGTGGGTGTAGAGGTGCTACTTGCAGTTTCAGAGCTGCTAGTGGTGGGTATGGAGGTGGTGCTGGTGGGTGTAGAGATGGTGCTGGATGTAGAGCTACTACCGGTTGTTGCAGAGGTGCTAGTGCTGTGCGCAGTGCTGGTACTTGTTGGTATGAGAGTGCTAGTGGTGGGTGTAGAGCTGCCACTGGTGGGTGTTGAGCTGCTCGTGGTGATTATGGAGCTGCTGCTGGTGGGTGTAGATGCGCTACTGGTGGGTGTAGAGCTGCTCCTTGTAGGCGTTGAACTGCTCGTGGTTGTTATTGGAGAGGTGGCGCTGGATGTAGAGCTACTACTTGTAGGCGTTGAAGTGCCACTGGTTGTTAGTGTAGAGGTGGCACTGGTTGTAGAGCCAGTAGTGGTGGGTGTAGGGCTGCTACTTGTAGTTTCAGAGCTGCTAGTGGTGGGTGTAGTGGCAGTGGTGTGTGTAGAGCTACTAGTGGTGTGTGGAGTGTTGGTACTTGTAGTTTCAGAGCTGCTAGTGGTGGGTATGGAGGTGGTGCTGGTGGGTGTAGATGTGCTACTGCTGGGTGTAGAGCTACTACTTGTAGGAGTTGAACTGCTAGTGGTTGTTATTGGAGAGGTGGTGCTGGATGTAGGGCTACTACTGGTGGGTGTAGAGCTACTACCGGTTGTTGCAGAGCTGCTAGTGGTGTGCACAGAGCTGGTAATTGTTCGTGTGGGGGTGCTACTGGAGGTTGCAGAGCTGCCACTGGTGGGGGTTGAGCTGCTCGTGGTGATTATGGAGCTGCTGCTGGTGGGTGTAGATGCGCTACTGGTGGGTGTAGAGCTGCTACTTGTAGGCGTTGAAGTGCCACTGGTTGTTAGTGTAGAGGTGGCACTGGTTGTAGAGCCAGTAGTGGTGGGTGTAGGGCTGCTACTTGTAGTTTCAGAGCTGCTAGCGGTGGGTGTAGTGGCAGTGGTGTGTGTAGAGCTACTAGTGGTGTGTGGAGTGTTGGTACTTGTAGTTTCAGAGCTGCTAGTGGTGGGTATGGAGGTGGTGCTGGTGGGTGTAGATGTGCTACTGGTGGGTGTAGAGCTACTACCGGTTGTTGCAGAGGTGCTAGTGGTGTGCACAGAGCGGGTAATTGTTGGTGTGGGGGTGCTACTTGAGGTTGCAGAGCTGCCACTGGTGGGTGTTGAGCTGCTCGTGGTGATTATGGAGCTGCTGCTGGTGGGTGTAGATGCGCTACTGGTGGGTGTAGAGCTGCTACTTGTAGGCGTTGAAGTGCCACTGGTTGTTAGTGTAGAGGTGGCACTGGTTGTAGAGCCAGTAGTGGTGGGTTTAGGGCTGCTACTTGTAGTTTCAGAGCTGCTAGCAGTGGGTCTAGTGGCAGTGGTGTGTGTAGAGCTACTAGTGGTGTGTGGAATGTTGGTACTTGTAGTTTCAGAGCTGCTAGTGGTGGGTATGGAGGTGGTGCTGGTGGGTGTAGATATGCTACTGGTGGGTGTAGAGCTACTACCGGTTGTTGCAGAGGTGCTAGTGGTGTGCACAGAGCTGGTACTTGTTGGTGTGGGAGTGCTACTGGAGGTTGCAGAGCCGCTGCTGGTGGGTGTTGAGCTGCTAGTGGTTGTTATTGGAGAGGTGGCGCTGGATGTAGAGCTACTACTGGTGGGTGTAGAGGTGCTACTTGCAGTTTCAGAGCTGCTAGTGGTGGGTATGGAGGTGGTGCTGGTGGGTGTAGAGATGGTGCTGGATGTAGAGCTACTACCGGTTGTTGCAGAGCTGCTAGTGGTGTGCACAGAGCTGGTGCTTGTTGGTATGGGAGTGCTAGTGGTGGGTGTAGAGCTGCCACTGGTGGGTGTGGAGCGGCTAGTGGTGATTATGGAGCTGCTGCTGGTGGGTGTAGATGCGCTACTGGTGGGTGTAGAGCTGCTCCTTGTAGGCGTTGAACTGCTAGTGGTTGTTATTGGAGAGGTGGCGCTGGATGTAGAGCTACTACTGGTGGGTGTAGAAGTGCTACTTGCAGTTTCAGAGCTGCTAGTGGTGGGTATGGAGCTGGTGCTGGTGGGTGTAGAGATGGTGCTGGATGTAGAGCTACTACCGGTTGTTGCAGAGGTGCTAGTGGTGTGCACAGAGCTGGTACTTGTTGGTGTGGGGGTGCTACTGGAGGTTGCAGAGCTGCCACTGGTGGGTGTTGAGCTGCTCCTTGTAGGCGTTGAACTGCTCGTGGTTGTTATTGGAGAGGTGGCGCTGGATGTAGAGCTACTACTTGTAGGCGTTGAAGTGCCACTGGTTGTTAGTGTAGAGGTGGCACTGGTTGTAGAGCCAGTAGTGGTGGGTGTAGGGCTGCTACTTGTAGTTTCAGAGCTGCTAGTGGTGGGTGTAGTGGCAGTGGTGTGTGTAGAGCTACTAGTGGTGTGTGGAGTGTTGGTACTTGTAGTTTCAGAGCTGCTAGTGGTGGGTATGGAGGTGGTGCTGGTGGGTGTAGATGTGCTACTGCTGGGTGTAGAGCTACTACTTGTAGGAGTTGAACTGCTAGTGGTTGTTATTGGAGAGGTGGTGCTGGATGTAGGGCTACTACTGGTGGGTGTAGAGCTACTACCGGTTGTTGCAGAGCTGCTAGTGGTGTGCACAGAGCTGGTAATTGTTCGTGTGGGGGTGCTACTGGAGGTTGCAGAGCTGCCACTGGTGGGGGTTGAGCTGCTCGTGGTGATTATGGAGCTGCTGCTGGTGGGTGTAGATGCGCTACTGGTGGGTGTAGAGCTGCTACTTGTAGGCGTTGAAGTGCCACTGGTTGTTAGTGTAGAGGTGGCACTGGTTGTAGAGCCAGTAGTGGTGGGTGTAGGGCTGCTACTTGTAGTTTCAGAGCTGCTAGCGGTGGGTGTAGTGGCAGTGGTGTGTGTAGAGCTACTAGTGGTGTGTGGAGTGTTGGTACTTGTAGTTTCAGAGCTGCTAGTGGTGGGTATGGAGGTGGTGCTGGTGGGTGTAGATGTGCTACTGGTGGGTGTAGAGCTACTACCGGTTGTTGCAGAGGTGCTAGTGGTGTGCACAGAGCGGGTAATTGTTGGTGTGGGGGTGCTACTTGAGGTTGCAGAGCTGCCACTGGTGGGTGTTGAGCTGCTCGTGGTGATTATGGAGCTGCTGCTGGTGGGTGTAGATGCGCTACTGGTGGGTGTAGAGCTGCTACTTGTAGGCGTTGAACTGCTCGTGGTTGTTATTGGAGAGGTGGCGCTGGATGTAGAGCTACTACTTGTAGGCGTTGAAGTGCCACTGGTTGTTAGTGTAGAGGTGGCACTGGTTGTAGAGCCAGTAGTGGTGGGTGTAGGGCTGCTACTTGTAGTTTCAGAGCTGCTAGTGGTGGGTGTAGTGGCAGTGGTGTGTGTAGAGCTACTAGTGGTGTGTGGAGTGTTGGTACTTGTAGTTTCAGAGCTGCTAGTGGTGGGTATGGAGGTGGTGCTGGTGGGTGTAGATGTGCTACTGCTGGGTATAGAGCTACTACTTGTAGGAGTTGAACTGCTAGTGGTTGTTATTGGAGAGGTGGTGCTGGATGTAGGGCTGCCACTGGTGGGGGTTGAGCTGCTCGTGGTGATTATGGAGCTGCTGCTGGTGGGTGTAGATGCGCTACTGGTGGGTGTAGAGCTGCTACTTGTAGGCGTTGAAGTGCCACTGGTTGTTAGTGTAGAGGTGGCACTGGTTGTAGAGCCAGTAGTGGTGGGTGTAGGGCTGCTACTTGTAGTTTCAGAGCTGCTAGCGGTGGGTGTAGTGGCAGTGGTGTGTGTAGAGCTACTAGTGGTGTGTGGAGTGTTGGTACTTGTAGTTTCAGAGCTGCTAGTGGTGGGTATGGAGGTGGTGCTGGTGGGTGTAGAGATGGTGCTGGATGTAGAGCTACTATCGGTTGTTGCAGAGCTGCTAGTGCTGTGCGCAGTGCTGGTACTTGTTGGTATGAGAGTGCTAGTGGTGGGTGTAGAGCTGCCACTGGTGGGTGTTGAGCGGCTAGTGGTGATTATGGAGCTGCTGCTGGTGGGTGTAGATGCGCTACTGGTGGGTGTAGAGCTGCTCCTTGTAGGCGTTGAACTGCTAGTGGTTGTTATTGGAGAGGTGGCGCTGGATGTAGAGCTACTACTGGTGGGTGTAGAAGTGCTACTTGCAGTTTCAGAGCTGCTAGTGGTGGGTATGGAGCTGGTGCTGGTGGGTGTAGAGATGGTGCTGGATGTAGAGCTACTACCGGTTGTTGCAGAGGTGCTAGTGGTGTGCACAGAGCTGGTACTTGTTGGTGTGGGGGTGCTACTGGAGGTTGCAGAGCTGCCACTGGTGGGTGTTGAGCTGCTGGTGGTGATTATGGAGCTGCTGCTGGTGGGTGTAGATGCGCTACTGGTGGGTGTAGAGCTGCTCCTTGTAGGCGTTGAACTGCTCGTGGTTGTTATTGGAGAGGTGGCGCTGGATGTAGAGCTACTACTTGTAGGCGTTGAAGTGCCACTGGTTGTTAGTGTAGAGGTGGCACTGGTTGTAGAGCCAGTAGTGGTGGGTGTAGGGCTGCTACTTGTAGTTTCAGAGCTGCTAGGGGTGGGTGTAGTGGCAGTGGTGTGTGTAGAGCTACTAGTGGTGTGTGGAGTGTTGGTACTTGTAGTTTCAGAGCTGCTAGTGGTGGGTATGGAGGTGGTGCTGGTGGGTGTAGATGTGCTACTGCTGGGTGTAGAGCTACTACTTGTAGGAGTTGAACTGCTAGTGGTTGTTATTGGAGAGGTGGTGCTGGATGTAGGGCTACTACTGGTGGGTGTAGAGCTACTACCGGTTGTTGCAGAGCTGCTAGTGGTGTGCACAGAGCTGGTAATTGTTCGTGTGGGGGTGCTACTGGAGGTTGCAGAGCTGCCACTGGTGGGGGTTGAGCTGCTCGTGGTGATTATGGAGCTGCTGCTGGTGGGTGTAGATGCGCTACTGGTGGGTGTAGAGCTGCTACTTGTAGGCGTTGAAGTGCCACTGGTTGTTAGTGTAGAGGTGGCACTGGTTGTAGAGCCAGTAGTGGTGGGTGTAGGGCTGCTACTTGTAGTTTCAGAGCTGCTAGCGGTGGGTGTAGTGGCAGTGGTGTGTGTAGAGCTACTAGTGGTGTGTGGAGTGTTGGTACTTGTAGTTTCAGAGCTGCTAGTGGTGGGTATGGAGGTGGTGCTGGTGGGTGTAGATGTGCTACTGGTGGGTGTAGAGCTACTACCGGTTGTTGCAGAGGTGCTAGTGGTGTGCACAGAGCGGGTAATTGTTGGTGTGGGGGTGCTACTTGAGGTTGCAGAGCTGCCACTGGTGGGTGTTGAGCTGCTCGTGGTGATTATGGAGCTGCTGCTGGTGGGTGTAGATGCGCTACTGGTGGGTGTAGAGCTGCTACTTGTAGGCGTTGAAGTGCCACTGGTTGTTAGTGTAGAGGTGGCACTGGTTGTAGAGCCAGTAGTGGTGGGTTTAGGGCTGCTACTTGTAGTTTCAGAGCTGCTAGCAGTGGGTCTAGTGGCAGTGGTGTGTGTAGAGCTACTAGTGGTGTGTGGAATGTTGGTACTTGTAGTTTCAGAGCTGCTAGTGGTGGGTATGGAGGTGGTGCTGGTGGGTGTAGATATGCTACTGGTGGGTGTAGAGCTACTACCGGTTGTTGCAGAGGTGCTAGTGGTGTGCACAGAGCTGGTACTTGTTGGTGTGGGAGTGCTACTGGAGGTTGCAGAGCCGCTGCTGGTGGGTGTTGAGCTGCTAGTGGTTGTTATTGGAGAGGTGGCGCTGGATGTAGAGCTACTACTGGTGGGTGTAGAGGTGCTACTTGCAGTTTCAGAGCTGCTAGTGGTGGGTATGGAGGTGGTGCTGGTGGGTGTAGAGATGGTGCTGGATGTAGAGCTACTATCGGTTGTTGCAGAGCTGCTAGTGCTGTGCGCAGTGCTGGTACTTGTTGGTATGAGAGTGCTAGTGGTGGGTGTAGAGCTGCCACTGGTGGGTGTGGAGCGGCTAGTGGTGATTATGGAGCTGCTGCTGGTGGGTGTAGATGCGCTACTGGTGGGTGTAGAGCTGCTCCTTGTAGGCGTTGAACTGCTAGTGGTTGTTATTGGAGAGGTGGCGCTGGATGTAGAGCTACTACTGGTGGGTGTAGAAGTGCTACTTGCAGTTTCAGAGCTGCTAGTGGTGGGTATGGAGCTGGTGCTGGTGGGTGTAGAGATGGTGCTGGATGTAGAGCTACTACCGGTTGTTGCAGAGGTGCTAGTGGTGTGCACAGAGCTGGTACTTGTTGGTGTGGGGGTGCTACTGGAGGTTGCAGAGCTGCCACTGGTGGGTGTTGAGCTGCTGGTGGTGATTATGGAGCTGCTGCTGGTGGGTGTAGATGCGCTACTGGTGGGTGTAGAGCTGCTCCTTGTAGGCGTTGAACTGCTCGTGGTTGTTATTGGAGAGGTGGCGCTGGATGTAGAGCTACTACTTGTAGGCGTTGAAGTGCCACTGGTTGTTAGTGTAGAGGTGGCACTGGTTGTAGAGCCAGTAGTGGTGGGTGTAGGGCTGCTACTTGTAGTTTCAGAGCTGCTAGTGGTGGGTGTAGTGGCAGTGGTGTGTGTAGAGCTACTAGTGGTGTGTGGAGTGTTGGTACTTGTAGTTTCAGAGCTGCTAGTGGTGGGTATGGAGGTGGTGCTGGTGGGTGTAGATGTGCTACTGCTGGGTGTAGAGCTACTACTTGTAGGAGTTGAACTGCTAGTGGTTGTTATTGGAGAGGTGGTGCTGGATGTAGGGCTACTACTGGTGGGTGTAGAGCTACTACCGGTTGTTGCAGAGCTGCTAGTGGTGTGCACAGAGCTGGTAATTGTTGGTGTGGGGGTGCTACTGGAGGTTGCAGAGCTGCCACTGGTGGGGGTTGAGCTGCTCGTGGTGATTATGGAGCTGCTGCTGGTGGGTGTAGATGCGCTACTGGTGGGTGTAGAGCTGCTACTTGTAGGCGTTGAAGTGCCACTGGTTGTTAGTGTAGAGGTGGCACTGGTTGTAGAGCCAGTAGTGGTGGGTGCAGGGCTGCTACTTGTAGTTTCAGAGCTGCTAGCGGTGGGTGTAGTGGCAGTGGTGTGTGTAGAGCTACTAGTGGTGTGTGGAGTGTTGGTACTTGTAGTTTCAGAGCTGCTAGTGGTGGGTATGGAGGTGGTGCTGGTGGGTGTAGATGTGCTACTGGTGGGTGTAGAGCTACTACCGGTTGTTGCAGAGGTGCTAGTGGTGTGCACAGAGCGGGTAATTGTTGGTGTGGGGGTGCTACTTGAGGTTGCAGAGCTGCCACTGGTGGGTGTTGAGCTGCTCGTGGTGATTATGGAGCTGCTGCTGGTGGGTGTAGATGCGCTACTGGTGGGTGTAGAGCTGCTACTTGTAGGCGTTGAAGTGCCACTGGTTGTTAGTGTAGAGGTGGCACTGGTTGTAGAGCCAGTAGTGGTGGGTGTAGGGCTGCTGCTTGCAGTTTCAGAGCTGCTAGCAGTGGGTCTAGTGGCAGTGGTGTGTGTAGAGCTACTAGTGGTGTGTGGAATGTTGGTACTTGTAGTTTCAGAGCTGCTAGTGGTGGGTATGGAGGTGGTGCTGGTGGGTGTAGATATGCTACTGGTGGGTGTAGAGCTACTACCGGTTGTTGCAGAGGTGCTAGTGGTGTGCACAGAGCTGGTACTTGTTGGTGTGGGAGTGCTACTGGAGGTTGCAGAGCCGCTGCTGGTGGGGGTTGAGCTGCTCGTGGTGATTATGGAGCTGCTGCTGGTGGGTGTAGATGCGCTACTGGTGGGTGTAGAGCTGCTACTTGTAGGCGTTGAACTGCTAGTGGTTGTTATTGGAGAGGTGGTGCTGGATGTAGGGCTACTACTGGTGGGTGTAGAGGTGCTACTTGCAGTTTCAGAGCTGCTAGTGGTGGGTATGGAGGTGGTGCTGGTGGGTGTAGAGATGGTGCTGGATGTAGAGCTACTACCGGTTGTTGCAGAGGTGCTAGTGGTGTGCGCAGTGCTGGTACTTGTTGGTATGGGAGTGCTAGTGGTGGGTGTAGAGCTGCCACTGGTGGGTGTTGAGCGGCTAGTGGTGATTATGGAGCTGCTGCTGGTGGGTGTAGATGCGCTACTGGTGGGTGTAGAGCTGCTACTTGTAGGCGTTGAAGCGCTACTGGTTGTTAGTGTAGAGGTGGCACTGGTTGTAGGGCCAGTAGTGGTGGGTGTAGAGATGGTGGTGAGTGTAGTGCTGCTACTTCTAGTTGTAGAGATAGTACTGGTGAGTGTGGAGCTGCTACTTGTAGGTGTAGAGATACTACTGGTGAGTATGGAGGCGCTGCTGGTGGGTGTAGATGTGGTGATGGGCGTAGAGCTGCTACTTGTATGAGCTGAACTGCTAGTGGTTGTTAGTGTAGTGGTGGCGCTGGATGTAGAGCTACTACTGGTGGGTGTAGAGGTGCTACTTGCAGTTTCAGAGCTGCTAGTAGTGGGTGTGGAGCTGGTGCTGGTGGATGTAGAGATGGTGCTGGATTTAGAGCTACTACCGTTTTTTGCAGAGCTGTTACTGGTGTGCGCAGTGCTGGTACTTGTTGGTATGGGAGTGCTAGTGGTGGGTGTAGTGCTGCTATTTGTAAGTGTAAAGCTGCCACTGTCGACTGTGGAGCTTGTGCTCATGGTTGTAGTGCTGTTACTTGTAGTTGTGGAGGTGGTGATGGATTTAGTGGTGGTAGTGTTTGCTGTAGTGGTGTTGGTGCATGTAGAGTTAGGAAGTGCGTTGGGCTTACTTGTTCCTGCAGATATGGTCGAGGATGCCTCAGAGTTACTCCTGGGTGTAACGTTGCTCCAGGTTCGTGTAAGCGCTGTGGAACTTCCCGTGGTGTTGCTGGTGTTGGTTTTGGTTGTTGTGGTTGTCCCATTCCCATTTTCCGTGTGGGGCTTGGAGGTGTCTGTGGTTGGGGGTCCCACAGTGCTCCCAGATGCTGCGGAGAGAGAGGAAAGTCCCAGTCTGGGATGGGCTTGGCATGTCCTGGACTCGATGTTCCCATTGTCCCCGTGGTTTTTTTGACCCCCCTGGTACCTTCTGGGGCTCATGGCAAGGGTTTGGACCCACCTTGAGCAGGTGTGACCCTCTGGAATGTTCCCTTTAAGTCACAATTCCTCAATTTTGGGAACACCGAGCGCCTCCCCCTCCTCCCCATCACCCCAAGGGTGACGAGAGCCTCGGCATCTCCCGCTTTTATTCCCGCATTCCCGCCCCTCTGCACCCCTTGGATCTCCCCCAGCCCTTCCCCACGTGCCCTTATCGGCCGCAGGTAGCGTTATCAATTCCAGGTAGCCGTTATCAGCCCCACGTGCCACTATCAATTCCAGGTAGCCATCCAGGTGATCTCTTATCTCTCCCGTTATCAGCTTCACTTTCATTTCTCACTGCTCCTTTCCCACCTGGACCTTGGTCCTCCCTCGCCTTTGCTCTTTCTCTTCCTGGAGTTCCAAGTTTCATTTCCCAGAGGGAAGCGGTGACAATCCTGCGTTCCCCACACAGGACCGTGGATCCGTGGCACGTGCCCAGGTGAGTGCCCAGGTGAGTGCCCAGGTGAGCGCCAGGACCGTGACACCTCTGAGCTGACTCAGATCGGCTCATGGGCCACCTTCGGAGCCACGGGGACACTTTGCCCTCACCCAAGGGTGACTCAAATTGTCCTAAGTTTCTTTTGGAAAATTTCCGGCTTGGAGGAAGAAAAAAACCAACCCCAACCTGAATTAACAAAAATAGCTCCTAAAAAAACCACTTAAAACGTCCCCAAAAAAAAGCCCCGTTGCCTACGGAATCCGCGTTTTCCCAGCCTGATTGCTCTTCCTTGAGGATCTCCAGCTGCGGCCGCTTTGATGAGCCGCTCTGGTGTAATTAACGCGGCCGCTTAACGAGGTTTCCCAGCTCCAATGCTCCCCAACCGCTGGGATTGGTGGCGGGGGGGATGCGGAGGAGGAGGAGGGGGATGGGGAACCAGGAAGAGCCAGAGACGAATGGGGGGGAGGGGGGGTCTGATAAGGAGCTCCCGGAATGTCCCGATGGTGTTACCAGATAAGGATGGGGGGAAGTGGGGAGCGGCACCTGATCCATCCCTGAGGTTCCTGATCCGTCTCCCTGGATCCCTGACTTATCCCTGTGGACCTCCAACCCACACCTGTGGACCCATCGATCCATGACCCGTCCCTATGGACACCTGACCCATCCCTCTGGAGACTTGACCCATCCCTGTGGACCCCCAACTCATCGCCATGGACCCCCCAGTCCATTCCCATGGACCCCTGACCCATCCCTGTGGATCCTGATCCATCTCCCTGGACCCCGGTGCACCCTCAGGGACCCTCAGTCCATCCCCAGGGACCCCTGACTCATTCCCACGAACTCCTGATGCATCCCTGTGGACCCCTGACCCCTCCCTGTGGACCTGTGGACCCCTGACCCATCTCTGTGGGCCTCCAATGCACCCTGAGCAACCTCCAGTCCATGTCCAGAGACCCCTGATCCATCCCCACAAATCCCTGATCCATCTCCCAGGACCCCCAATGCACCCCCAGGGACCTCCGATCCATCCCTATGGACCCCTGACCCATCCTCAGGGACCCCTGACCCATCCCCATAGATCCCTGATCCATCTCCCAGGACCCCCAATGCTCCCTCAGGGACCTCTGATCCATCCCTATGGACCCCTGACACATCCTCAGGGACCCCTGACCCATTCCTGTGGATCTTGATCCATCTCCCAGGACCCCAAATCCATCCCTGCTGATCCCTGACACATCCCTGCTGATCCCTGACACATCCCTGTGGATCCCAATCCCTCCCCATAGACCCCTGACCCATCTCTGTGGATCCCAATCCATCCCTGTGGATCCCAATCCCTCCCCATGGACCCTCGACCCATCCCTGCAGATCCTGACCCATCCTGCAGATCCCTGTGGATCCCAATCCCTCCCTGTGGATCCCAATCCATCCCTGCGGACCCCAATCCCTCCCCAGAGACCCCCGACCCATCCCCATAGATCCCAATCCATCCCCATAGACCCCAATCCCTCCCCATGGACCCCTGACCCATCCCTGCCGATCCCAATCCATCCCTGCAGATCCCTGTGGATCCCAATCCATCCCTGTGGATCCCAATCCCTCCCCATGGACCCCCGACCCATCCCTGCAGATCCCAATCCATCCCTGTGGATCCCAATCCCTCCCCATGGACCCCTGACCCATCCCTGCCGATCCCAATCCATCCCTGCAGATCCCAATCCCTCCCCATGGACCCCTGACCCATCCCTGCAGATCCCTGCAGATCCCAATCCATCCCTGTGGATCCCAATCCCTCCCCATGGACCCCTGACCCATCCCTGCAGATCCCTGCGGATCCCAATCCATCCCTGCAGATCCCAATCCCTCCCCATGGACCCCTGCTCCGCTCCCATCCACCCCATAATGGGATGAGACCTCGGAGAGGGAGATTTTATCCAAGGAATGGAGGTGATGGGGGTGAAGTCTCCCTTCCACAGGGGATCCCCACGGAAAATCTCAGGAGGAGATGACGTCGCCTCCCATCCCACCTTGTTTTCCCAAAAAAAAGACCCCCAAGCAAAAAAAAATCCCATTCCAGCCCTACTCACTCGTTCTTCTTTCGGGGATGAAAAGGAGGAAGAGGAAGAAGTGGAGATGAAAGACAGAAACTTTCATTTTCCCTGTCACGGCTCCTCCACCGGCACCATGCCAGAGCCGGAATGTGCTCGGAGCTGGCGGAGCCGCAGGAAGAAGCGGCGGGAAAGGAACCTTTGCTCCCGGGTTGGGAAGGGACCAAACCTTCCACCCTCTTCGGTGACGCAACGATGGAGTGGCCACGGCTCTTCCAGGACCGCTCCTGGACATCGGGAATGTCATTGGGACCCCTTGGATCATCGTTGGGTCAGGGTTGGGTCACGGTTGGGTCATCATTGGGTCAGTGTTGGTCACCACAGAGTGTCAATTATCAAACCCCACCCTGAGTGGGGGCTCAGAGATGGCCACAAGCAACATCCCAACTCTTCCAAAATCCCTGGAAGGGAAATCAGGGACCCCCTGGAGCCTCCCCTCCCCATCCTCCCCCCCCTCAGGACCCACCCCAAACTCTTTGGTTGCCATTTTCCTGCTTTTCCAGCCGCTCCCGCACACCTGGCGCTATTTCCACCCAGAAAACAAACACCGTTATCTCCGCAGCGAGCGCCGGGAGGAGTGGGAAGGGTGGGAACTGGGATTTTGGGATGGCAGGAGGTCAGGTTTTTATTGGGTTTGGGGCTCCGCCCCGCCGATGTTTGGCAAAGGGGTGTTTTGTGGAATTTCTTCCTTCTCCGGTGGAGGTTGGGTCGTTGTGTGGGTTGGTTTCGGTCCTGGTTGTTGGGGTTGGGAATTCCCTCCAAGCCACCCCTCAACCCCAAAACCCTGCCCACGACCCCCAGAATGCCAGCTGTCACCCCAAACCTCCAATCTCAAGCCCCAAAGCTCCGATCTCGATGTTCAAAACCCCAAATTTGGTGATCCAAACCCCAGCCACGACCCCAAAAGCCAACCATGATTTCCAAAAGCCAACCTTGAACTTCAAAACCCCAACTGTGCTCTCCAAAATCCCAAACTCGACCCCAAAATGCCAATTGTGACCCCAAAATGTCAATTGTGACCTTCAAAATTCCAACCTCAACCCCCCAAACCCCCGTCTCGAACCCCAAAACCCCAACCTGAACCTCCAAAGCTCCAATCTCAAACTTCACAACCCCAATCTTGACATCCAAAATCCCAAGCTTGACCCCAAACCCCAGTTTTGACCTCAAAACCCCAACCATAACCCCCCTCAACCCAATCTTGACCTCCAAACACCCAAGTTGGATCTCCAAAACTCTGTCCATGACCCCCAAAACTCCAATCACGACCCCAAAACCCCCAGTTTTGACCCCAAAATCTCATCTGTCACCCCCAAACCCCCAATCTCGACTCCCAAAAGTCAACCTCGACTCCAACACCCCAATCTTGGCCCCCCGAAACCCCAACCGTGACCCCGAAAACCCCAAACCGGGACCCTCAGCCCCAAATCTTGACCCCCAAAGGGGTCATCAGCACTGCCCCCCTTCCTTTGGGAATCCCCCCCATTCCATCCCCCCCTTTTCCAGGTGATTTTTTGGGACATGAAATAAATACGTTAATAAATATAATTTCCACCGAGATGAGGATTTTCCGGCTCCAGCGATGCTCCCAGAGTCGGATCCAGCCCCAAACCCCCCCAGGGATGTCCTCTCCAAGGAGAAACCCCCCTCCCCCCCGCAAAAAAAAGAACCATGGGGGGATCCCTCCTCTCTCACAGAGGATCCTCATCCCGCCTTTTTTCCCCCAAAAATGAGGGATCTGAGGGCTTCGGTCGCTGCCCGATGGTGCCGAGGGTCTTGGGGGGCACCTTGGTCACCCCGTCCCAGGTATGGGGGGGGGTCACAGGGCTGCTGCACCTTCTGCCAGCACCTAAGAAATGGGGAGGGGGCTGAGGGTTAGGGGTGGGGGTCACAGGTAGGGGGGTTGGGGTTGAAATTGGGGGTTGAGGGTCAAAATTGGGGAGGCTGGGGGTCACAATCGGTGTTTTGAAGGTCGAAATTGGGGTTTGGGGGTCACAGTTGGGGTTTTGGGGTCAATATTGGGGATTTGATGCTGAGGGCGAGGGTTTGAAGGTCACAATTTGGGCTTTAAAGATCAAAATTTGGGGGTTTGGAGTGACAGTTGGGGTTTTGGGGTTGAGTTTGTGGGTGTGGGGGTCACGGTTTGTGTTTTGGGGATCAAAATTGGGGTTGTGAGGTCACAGTTGGGGTTTTGGGGGTCACAGTTTGGGTTTTGGGGGTCACAGTTGGGGTTTTGGGGTTGAATTTGGATTTTGGGGCACCACAATCGGGGTTCAGAGGTGGAAATTGGGAGTTTTGAGGCAGCAATTTGAGTCTGAGGGCTCAAAACCGAGACTTTGAGATCACCGTTTCGGTTTTGCGGGTTGAAATCGGGAGTTTGGGAGTAACAGCTGGGTTTTTGGGGTTGAGTTTGGGGTTTTGAGGTCACAATTTGGGGTTTGGGGGTCAGGATTGGCAGCTGAGGACCCACCCCCCCCCAACAGTGTCACCCCATCACCCACCGGCGCCGGGGGTTCCGCCACCTCCGAGCTGGGCTTGTAGGTGTTGTGTCCGTAGGGACCTGGGAGGAGCAAGAGGAGGAGGAAGAGGAGGATGACCCAATGAGGATTTTGGGGCATTTTGCCTCTCCAGGGATGGTTTCTCCCTCCGTTTCGGGACCCACCTTTCCCGCCACCTCTGCCGTTGACGTGGTAGATCCCGGTGACGCGGCTGTTGCGGCCCCCGTCCGGCCAAGTGTCCTCGGCGGCCGCACTGTGGAGCCGGGCAGGGGTGAAGGGGCTGGGGAGGGGTGGGGGGTGACGCTGGAGGTGGTGGGGGGGTCTCAACCCTCCCACCCCTCACGGGGCAAAACTGTTGAACCCCAAATTTTGGGGCCTAACCACCCCCAATTCCCTTCCTGTGACCCCCACGGGAACCCCCCGGCTCTTTCACCTGGCTCCGGGTGATTTCTTCCGCCCTTGGGCCAAGCGGACGGTGAGGACAATGCAGAGGATGAGGAGGATGAGGATGGTCAGGCCCAGCCCCAGCCCCACGCCCAGGCCCAGCCCCAGTTTGCTGATGTGGGTTTGGCAGCGGTCACCGGCCGAGAGGTACCAGGGCAGGTCTGGGCAGCTGAGGGAGGGGGGTGAAAGGTCATGGGAAGGGTCCTCACCCCCTCCCAGGGTGGGCACTGGGGGGTGGGATCCTCCAAGGAACCCGCTGGAAGCCCAGGAGCCTTCCCTGGAGATCCATCGCCATGGCCATGGGTTGGGATGAGGTTTGAGGGGGGTGGTCAAGGGGTTTGGGGGTCAAGGGTTGGGTTTGAGGGTCAAGGGTTGGGTTTTGGGGTCAAGGGTTGGGTTTTGGGGTCAAGGGTTGGCTTTGAGGGTCAAAGGTTGGGTGTGGGGGTCAAGGGTTCGCTTTGGGTGTCAAGGGTTGGGTTTGAGGGTCAAGTGTTGGGTTTGGGTGTCAAGAGTTGGATGTTGGGGGTTAAGGGTTGGATGCTGACGGTCAAGGGTTGGGTGTGGGGGTCAAGGGTTGGGTTTAGGGGTCAAGGGTTGGGGGTTGGGCATCAAGAGTTGGGTTTGGGCATCAAGAGTTGGGTTTGGAGGGCAGGACTTGACAGGAGACAAGGGTTGGACCTTTGGGGTCAAGGTTTTGGGGTCAAGGTTTTGGCGTCAAGACCTTGGCTTGTGGTGGGACCTCGGTGATCAAACATTGGGATTTTGAGGTCAAGAGCTCAAGTTTGGGGTCAAACATTGGGATTCAACTTTTTTCGCCTTGGGAGAAGGTTTGACCCCAGCTTCAAGCCCCCTCGCTTAAGGTGGGACCAGAGGGCGTGGCCGGGGTGGGCATGCCCAACTCACAAGCACTGGGGTCCCTCTATGGTCAGCTTGCAGAACCCGTGGTGGCAGTCAAAGGAGCCGGGGACGTTGAGGGTGCAGTTGGTGACGCAGAAGAACTCGTTGGCCTTGCGGTACGGGAAGTAGAACCGGCTGAAGTTGGCCGGCGCGTGTCTCCGGCAGAGCTCTGGAGAAGCCAAACACCCATTGAGAGTCCCCTGTCCCCACCCCACCCCACCGCGGTGTCCCCATGTGTCCCCAGCACGCACTCACCGGTGTAGTTGTAGAGCATCGCGGGTCTGGTGGCTCTGGCGGAGGTGGCGGTGAAGCAGAGCCCGTCTGGGAAAAGGGAGAGTGTGGGGTGGTCACCAGGGGTGACCAGAGATGTTGGGGACCGGCCTGGGATGGGTGGGGGTCACCTACCGGCAGAGGGGCTGCAGTTGTGGGGTTGGGATGCGGTGTTGGCCACCGCCAGCAGCTCCAGGGCTCGGTGCTCCAGGCTGGCGTTGCCAGGAAGGGGCCACAACTGGATGCGGTAATTCACCACCACGCTGCCGCGGCTGGGGGAGATGGGGTTGGTTCTCGGGGGCTTGGGGGTCCTCAGCTGTCACATCCCATCCCGTCCCGTCCCGTCCCATCCCATCCCATCCCATCCCATCCCATCCCATCCCATCCCATCCCATCCCATCCCATCCCATCCATCCCACCCCATCGCACCCCATCCATCCCATCGCATCCATCCCATCCCATCCCATCCCATCCCATCTCATTCCATCCCATCCCACTCCACCCCAATCCCACCCCAATCCCACCCCAGTTCCCCCGCTCACCTCAGGCTCAGGACACGGATCCCGCGGTAGTCGGAGACGTTCCGGTAGATCCCGTCCATCTGGGGACAGAGGGCCATGGGTCACCCTTGGGGTGGTCCTGGGGGTCTTTTGGGGGAATCCCTTGGGGTGGAAGCTTGGGGTGATCCTGGTGGTCCCTTAGGGTGGTCCTGAGGTTCCCTTCAGGTGGTCCCTCTGGGGTCTTTCGGGATGGTCCCTTGGGGTGGTCCTTGGGGCATCCCTTGAGGTGGTCCTGGGCATCCCTTAGGGTGGTTCTGGGGGTCTCTTGTGGTAATCCTGGGGGTCCTTTGGGATGGTCCTTTGAGTGGTCCCTTGGGATGGTGCTGAGGGTCTCTTGGGGTGATCCTGAGGGTCCCTTGGGGTGTCCCATTGGAATGTCCCCCCTGGGTGCAGGAGGTCCCACCAAGGGGGTCTCACCGTCCGGCTGAACTCCTCAGCAAAGCGCCGGTGGCCAGGGGACGAGGTGTCCCCCATGTCCTCCGAGAAGTCCCGGTTGGTGACACGCGCCATCATCATCACGAAGGGACCCAACTCTGCAGGGACAGGGGGTGTCCGTGACACGGGGACACCTCGGAGGGGACAGGGGGTCACAGGTGGGGGTCTCCCCCCCTCCTTTACCTGCCGTCAGGTTGATGGTGCTGGCACCGAACTCGCAGCGGGGGCCGTTCACGTTGGGGGGGCACAGACACCTCATGCCCATCCAGCGCCCCCCGTTCAGGCAGGGGTCTGCAGGAGGGTGGAGACACGAGAGCTTGGGGACCCCAAAGAGGTCACCGGGACCCCCGTCCCCACTCCCAGTTCCACCCAGTTGGTTCCACCATCACGGCACCTCCCAATTTTTGGGCAAAACCAGGAAAAAAGTCAAGTCCTGGGGTGCCCTCCTGGGTGGGGGCGCAACACCCCCAAAATCCCCGTTTTTGAGGGGGGGGGGTCTTCCCACCCCAGGCAAAGCCACCAACCTCTGGTGGTGGGGATGGTGGTGGTCGTGGTTCTCCTGGTGCTCTGGGGTGCAGTTCTCATTTGGTTCAGGGGCGTTTCCAGGGGGACGGTGGTGGGCCGGGGGTCTTCACACCGGGGTCCGGAGAAGCCAGGGGGGCAGTAGCACTCGGTGCCCACGGCGGTGCCACCGTGGCGACAGGCGGTGGCCGGGTCGGGGGTGGCGCAGCGCGGTCCCACCCGGCCCGGGGGGCAGATGCAGTGGTCGCCCACCGCGGTGCTGCCACCAGCGCAGCGGTCACTGGGGTTGGGGGTCTCGCAGGTGGGGCCGGAGTAGCCGGGTGGGCACAGGCAGTGGGTCCGGTTGGCCACGCCGCCGTTGTGGCACACGACTGGGGAGAGTGGGCAGGACAAGGACACGGTGAGGGGACACGGGTGGGGGATCCATGTCCTTCCTTCACCCTTTGTCCTTATCAGAGGAGATCCCTGGGAAGGAGACCCCCCCACCCCCGGAGACCCCAAAACCTCCATCTTCTTCCACCTCCCCACCCCAGGAGATCCATGGGAAGGAGACCCCCACCCCAGGAGAACCCAGGAGCTCCATCCTCCTCTTCCTCATCACCTTGACCCCAGGAAATCCCTGGGAAGGAGACCCCCACCCCAGGAGACCTCAAAACCTCCATCTTCTTCCACCTCCCCACCCCAGAAGACCCTTGGGAAGGAGACCCCCACCCCAGGAGACCATCCTGACCCCAGAAAGGAGACCACCCTCCACCCCAATAACCCCCCAGGGCACCCACTGAGGGGGGGGCTGGAGCCGTGCGGGAGGTAGAGGCAGATGGTGGCCATGGTGGTGACAGTGGAGGTGGCTGCGCTGGTCAAAATCTCCCCGGTGGTCCTGGTGGAGATGTGTCCCAGCGCCCCGGTGGCTTCGGTGGTGTTGGGTGGGGCCTGGGGTGTCACCGCTGTGGTCTCGGTGGCATCCGCGATGGTGTGGGTGGCGTTGGGCTGGACTGGCATTGAGATGACATCGGCTGGGGCAGTTGGGAGTGTGGACGGGGTGTGGCTCTCCAGGGTGGTGGCCCTGGTGTTGCTTTTCAGGGGGGTGGCCGTGGTGTCACTTTCCACAGTGGTGGCCCTGGTGTTGTTCTCCATGGCCCTGGTGTGGCTTCCCACGATGGTCATTGGCACGGCCGTGGTGTCACTTTCCACGGTGGTGGCCCTGGTGTTGTTCTCCATGGCCCTGGTGTGGCTTCCCACGATGGTCATTGGCACGGCCGTGGTGTCACTTTCCACGGTGGTGGCCCTGGTGTTGTTCTCCATAGCCCTGGTGTGGCTTCCCACGATGGTCATTGGCACGGCCGTGGTGTCACTTTCCACGGTGGTGGCCCTGGTGTTGTTCTCCATGGCCCTGGTGTGGCTTCCCACGATGGTCATTGGCACGGCCGTGGTGTCACTTTCCACGGTGGTGGCCCTGGTGTTGTTCTCCATGGCCCTGGTGTGGCTTCCCACGATGGTCATTGGCACGGCCGTGGTGTCACTTTCCACGGTGGTGGCCCTGGTGTTGTTCTCCGTGGCCCTGGTGTGGCTTCCCACGATGGTCATTGGCACGGCCGTGGTGTCACTTTCCACAGTGGTGGCCCTGGTGTTGTTCTCTGTGGCCCTGGTGTGGCCTCCCACAATGGTCATTGGCACGGCCGTGGTGTCACTTTCCACGGTGGTGGCCCTGGTGTTGTTCTCCGCGGCCGTGGTGTTCCTCGTCCTGGTGATGGCCCTGCTGTGGCTTTCCAGGTGCCCTGGTAGCATAGTCACGGTGTCACTTTCCACAGTGGTGGTCCTGGTGTTGCTCACCATGGTGGCCACTGGTGTAGCCTCGGTGTCACCTTCCATGGGGGTGGCCTCAGTGTCACCCTCCATGACCGTGGTCTCATCTTCCATGGGGGTGGTCTCACCTTCCATGGCCGTGGTCTCACCTTCCACAAGGTTTGATGGTGTGACTGTGGTGTCACCTTCCATGGCTGTGGTCTCACCCTCCATGGTGGTGGCCCTGGTGGGGCTCCCCATGGGCGAGGCCGTGACATTTCTCACCCGGCGCGCCGGCAGCGTCGTCGTGGTGTTGCTCTCGGGGGTGGTGGCCATGGTGACACTTCTCCTGTGCACAGTGTCCCTCTCCGTGGTGGTGATCACATCATGGTCCGTGTTGGCGCTGACCGTGGTCGTGGTGGTGATCACGTCATTGTCCGTGTTGGCGATCACGTCATCGTCCGTGTTGGTGCTGGCCGTGGTCGTGATGGTGATCAGGCAATTGTTCGTGTTGGCGTTCACATCATCATCCGTGCTGGCGCTGACCCTGGTGTCGCTCTCCGTGGTGGTGACAGTGACGTTCCTTCCCATGACGGTGCCATCGCCCTCCACGGTGGTGGCCGTGGTGACATTTCCCACGGTGGTGGCGTTGCCCTCCGCAGGTCTGGCCGTGACATTCCTCGCCCGCCGCACCAGTGGCTTGTCCGTGGTACTCTCCGTGGTGGTGGCCGTCACCGTGCCGTTTGTCCCCGTGGTGTCGTTGACGTACAACACCATCCCCCCGGCCGTGGTCAGGATCATCCCGGTGCACTCACACCGAGGTCCCCAAGCCGTCGGGGGACACCGGCACGTCCCCTTCTCCAAAGTGCCACCGTTGAGGCACGATCCGGGTTCCTCCACGTCCTGGCAGGCGTCCCCATGGAATCCCGGCGGGCACACGCACGTTGTCCCGAAGGCGGTGGCCCCGTTGCGGCAGGCGCTGCCAGGGTCGGAGTGCTGGCACTGGGGTCCCCCAAAGCCCGGGGGACAGTAGCAGGCGGTGCCCACGGCGGTGCCACCGTTCTGGCAGGCGCTGGCGGGGTCGGGGGTCTCGCAGCGGCGGCCGGAGCGGCCGGGGGGACAAACGCAGCTGTCGCCCACCGCGGTGCCACCGTTGGCACAGGGGGCTGCAAGGGACAGGGAGGTTGGGGGGTGGGACGGGAATGGGGACACCCCAAATTGGGGGAGGGAGCTGGGGGTTTGTCCCTAAACTGGGGGAGGGAACTGGGGGTCTGTCCCCAAACTGGAAAAGGGATTGGGGGTCTGTCCCTAAACTGGAGGAGTGATTCAGGGGTCCATGCCCCAACTGGAAAAGGGACACAAAGGTCTGTCCCCAAACTGGGAGAGGGACCCAAAGGTCTGTCCCCAAACTGGGGAAGGGACACAAGGGTCTGTCCTCAAACTGGAAGAGGGACCTAAAGGTCTGTCCCCAAACTGGGAAAGGGAACTGGGGGTCTGTCCCCAAACTGGGAGAGGGACACAAGGGTCTGTCCCCATCTGGGAGAGGGACACAAGGGTCCAAGCCCCAAACTGGGAAAGGGACCCAAGGGTCTGTCCCCAAACTGGAAAAGGAACCCAAAGGTCTGTCCTCAAACTGGGAAAGGGACCCAAAGGTCTGTCCCCAACTGGGAAAGGGATACAAAGGTATGTCCCCAAACTGGGAGAGGGACCCAAGGGTCTGTCCCCAGCTGGAAAAGGTCTGTCCCCAAACTGCAGGAGGGACCCAAAGGTCTGTCCTTAAACTGGGAGAGGGACACAAGGGTCTGTTCCCAAACTGGGACAGGGACCCAAAGATCTGTCCCCAAACTGGGAAAGGGAACTGGGGGTCTGTCCCCAAACTGGGAGAGGGACCCAAGGGTCTGTCCCCAGCTGGAAAAGGGACCTGAGGGTCCGAGCCCCAACTGTAGGAGGGACCTGGGAGTCTGTCCCAAACTGGGAGAGGGACCCGAGGTTCCATTCCCCAACTGGAAAAGAGACTTGGGAGCCTGTCCCTCAACTGGAAGAGGGACCTGGGGGTCCATCCCCACTCCCACCCCACCTCCCATGGATCAACATCACCCAACCCAACACCCTCGGGAGAGGACCCACAAGTCCAGGAGGGGACACTGGGGTGTGACCCCCCAAAATCTCCTCCTTGAGGAGCAGAACCCCCCATCCCAAGCTGGGAAGAGAGGAGGGGACACCCCCTTTACCCACAGGGAGCACCCTCATGACCCCCCTGGGCTCGGGATGTGCCCAAGGTCATTGGGTGCTTCAAGCTCATTGCCAGGAACCCCAAAAAGAGCCAAAACCCCCCCAAAAATTCCCCAAAGAAGGAATTCTGGAGGCGCCGGGATGAAGACGCCTCCACCTCATGCCCGTCTTACCTGACAGAGCCTCTGAGGGATGAAGAGGAGGAGGAGGATGAAGATGCCGCCACCCAGCTCCATCCTCGGCCGATCCTGGAGGAGCCGGAGCCACCGGAGCGACTGAGCCGGATCCGGAGGCCACCGGGACTTTGTGGCCCAAATCCGTGCCGGTCATCAACCGCAAGGTTGGGCAGCGCCGGTAAATAATTCCCTGAGTCACCAATTTTTATCGAAGCCCAGAAATGGAAAAAGGGCGTGAGAAGATCGGGACCTTCCCTGAGGAATTCCAGCTGCCCGGACCACTCCGGAGCGGCCACCGCCGGGCCCAGCCCTGGCGCCGGGGCCCGGGAGGGCGGGGGCTGCGGTTGCTGATAAGATACGGGGGGAGCCGGGGTGGGCACCCCCCGGTGCTGCCCCACCTCGGGGTGGTGCCCGCTTCCCAAAAGTCCTGGAGATGCTGGAGCCGGGAACGGGGGGAGGTTGGGTCCCGCTGAGTCACCCCGCGGTGACGCCGACGCGTCCCCTCCCACCCGTGGGTGCAGGTTTTTGGGGTGGGGAGGGGATCGGGGTGTCCCCAAGGGGGTCCCCAGTGGGATTTGGGGTCCTTTGTCCTCATCCCTGCGGTCCTGCCTCCTTCCTGGGGTTTCCCAGGACTTCCCAGTAATTTCCAGTTTGTTCTGGACACCGCCTGCTCCCCAGTGTCTCCCAGTAGCTCCCAGGTTGTTGCTGGGTGCCACCTGCTCCTTGGGGTGTTCCAGTGTCTCCCAGTGCTTTCCAGTTTGTTCTGGACGCCACCGGCTCCCCAGTGTCTCCCAGTAGCTCCCAGTTTGTTGCTCCTTGGGGTTTCCCAGGACTTCCCAGTAATTCCCAGTTTGTTCTGGACACCACCTGCTCCCCAGTGTCTCCCCGTAGCTCCCAGTTTGTTGCTGGGTGCCACCTGCTCCTTGGGGTTTCCCAGTATTTCCCAGTGATCCCAGTTTGTTTCTGGGTGCTACCTGCTCCCCAGTGTCTCCCCATAGCTCCCAGTTTGTTGCTGGGTGCCACCTGCTCCTTGGGATTTCCCAGGACTTCCCAGTGATCCCAGTTTGTTCTGGACGCCACCTGCTCCCCAGTGTCTCCCAGTAGCTCCCAGTTAATTCTGGACACCACCTGCTCCTTGGGGTGTCCCAGTATTTCCCAGTGATCCCAGTTTGTTTCTGGGTGCCACTTGCTCCCCAGTGTCTCCCAGTAGATCCCAGTTTGTTTCTGGGTGCCACCTGCTCCTTGGGGTGTCCCAATATCTCCCAGTGATCCCAGTTAATTCTGGACACCACCTGTTCCTTGAGGTGTCCCAGTATCTCCCAGCGCTTCCCAGTATTTCCCAGTCCCTCCCCGTACTTCCTAGTGCTCCCCAGTGTCTCCCAGCACTTCCCAGTACATCCAGTCCCTCCTAGTCACATAACACCCACCACTCCCCGAGACACTCCCACCCACCCCCCCAAAAATGAGGGAATTCAGACAAAATCCACCAAAATCCCCTAGAAATCAATTATTTATTATGAAGACATTGATTATTTATCAACAATAAATAGGGGGGAGGGGCAGAAAAAAGGGGGAGGGGGTCTGCACCACCCACCCCAAAAGGGTTTTTTGGGGACCCCCAGGCTCTGCCCAGGGGGGGTTTTGGGGCTTCATCACCCCAATAAATAAATATTGAGGGGTTCAACCCCCCCAAATCCCACAAAAATCCCCCAAATTCCCCCAAAAAGTCCCCAAATCCCCCCTGGACCTCGAGGGTCTCGCCCAACTTCCAGCACGTCCTGCGCGCTGGAACAAACTGGGAGTTACTGGGAGACGCTGGGGAGCACTGGGAGCTACTGGGAGCCGGTGCCGGTTCTCCTGTGGGGTTGGGGGGGGTCTCGCTTGGGCTTTGGGGGTTTCCGCTCCTGGTTTGGGTCGGGGTCTCCTCCTGGTTTGAGTCGGGGTCTCCTCGTGGTGCTCCAGGAGGTCCCACGGGGGGGGTCACAGGTCGGGGGTGACCCTCGGCCTCGGGGTCCTCAGCTGGGGGAGGGGAAAGGTGAGAGAGGAGGGTCCTGGAAGGGGTTTTGGGGTCCTTTTTGGGTCCTTGAAGGGGGCGGCAATCCCTTTTGGGTCCTGGAAGGGGTTTTGGGGTCCTTTTTGGGTCCTTGAAGGGGGTGGCAATCCCTTTTGGGTCCTGGAAGGGTGTTTGGGAAGGGGCGGGGATGACTTTGGGTTCTTGAAGGGGGTTTCAGGGTCATTTTTGGATTCTGGAAGGGGGTTTGGGGTCCTGTTTGGGTCCTGGAAGGGAATTGGGGTCCTTTTTGGGTCTTGGAAGGGGGTTTGGGGCCCCTTTTGGGTCCTGGAAGGGGATTTGGGGCCTCTTTTGGGTCTTGGAAGGGGTTTTGGGGTCCCCTTTACAGTCCTGGAAGGGGATGAGAATCCTTTTTTGGATCCTGGAAGGGGATTTGGGGCCCCTTTTGGGTCCTGGAAGGGGTTTTGGGGTCCCCTTTAGGGTCCTGGCAGGGGATTTGGGGCACCTTTTGGGCCTTGGAAGGGGTTTTGGGGTCCCCTTTGGGTCCTGGAAGGGGATTTGGGGCCCCGTTTTGGGTCCTGGAAGGGGACTGGGGGCACCTTTTGGGTCCTGGAAGGGGATTGGGGGCACCTTTTGGGTCCTGGAAGGGGATGAGAATCCTTTTTTGGGTCCTGGAAGGGGATTTGGTGCCCCTTTAGGGTCCTGGAAGGGGTTTTGGGGTCCCCTTTACGGTCCTGGAAGGGGATTTGGTGCCCCTTTTGGGTCCTGGAAGGGGATTTGGCGCCCCTTTCGGGTCCTGGAAGGGGCACACGTACCTGGATGAAGGGATCCACCCGCTCCAAGGACGGTCTGAAGGCTCGGGGACTCCCCAGACCCCCACGGGGGGCGGCAGGGGGGGGTCCCGAGGGTCTTCTCCAGGTTTCGGGGTCCATCTCCCCAAATTGGGGCTGGGGGTCCCGGTGGGGGGCGACCCCCGGGTTTGGGATCACGGCCCCCCGCGGGGGGGTCCAGGTGAAGTCGTCGAACTCGTACCAGGAACCCCCAAAATAGGGGGGGAGGTCACTGGGGGGGGGGAGGAGAAAAGGGGGTGAGAATTGGGGGAGGAGTGGGAGACCCCCCCCCAAAAAGGGGATCCAAACTGGGAGAACGCCCCCAAAATGGGGGATCCAAACTGGGAGAACACCCCCAATATATGGGAACCGAACTGGGAGACCCCCCCCAAACAGGGAATCAAAACTGGGAGAACGCCCCAAAATGGGGGATCCGAACTGGGAGATCCCCCCCCACAAAATGGGGAGTCCAAACTGGAGACCCCCCTCAAATGGGGAATCCGAACTGGGAAACCCCCCTCAAACGGGGAATCTGAACTGGGAGACCCCCCCAAAAAGGGAATCCAAACTGGGAGACCCCCCCTCAAAACGGGGAATCTGAACTGGGAGATCCCCCCCCCAAAACGGGGCGTTCAAACTGGGAGACCCCCTCCAAAATGGGGAGTCCGAACTGGGAGACCCCTCCCAAAATGGGGAATCCAAACTGGGAGACCCCTCCCAAAATGGAGAACCTGAACTGGGAACCCTCCCAAAATAGGGAACCTGAACTGGGAACCCCCCTGAAATAGCGAACCTGAACTGGGAACCCCCTCCTGAGGTAGAATCTGAACTGGGAACCCCCCTGAGATTGGGAACCTGAACTGGGAGACCCCTCCCAAAATGGAGAACCTGAACTGGGAACCCCCCTGAGATTGGGAACCTGAACTGGGAACCCCCTCCTGAGGTAGAATCTGAACTGGGAAACCCTCCCAAAATGGAGAACCTGAACTGGGAACCCCCCTGAAATCAGGAACCTGCACTGGGAACCCCCTCCTGAGGTAGAACCCGACCTGGGAACCCCCCTGAGATTGGGAACCTGAACTGGGAACCCCCCAAAACAGGGAACCTGAACTGGGAGACCCCTCCCAAAACGGGGAACCTGAACTGGAAGACCTCCAGTGAGGACCCCACTCCCCAGGCCAGTACCTCTGGTAGCTCCGGTGCCGGCGGCAGAGCAGGACCACGACGAGGATGACGCAGATGAGGAAGAACACGGCGGCCACCACGCCCAGCCCGGTGGCCACTTTGCTGACCCTGCCGGAGCACTGGGCCCCCGTATACCAGTACAGGGCCTCGTCTGGGCAACTGGGGAGGGGACAAGGGTCAGACCCTCCCTGTCACACCCCACAGGCACCCATGGGACCACCATGGACGGGCAGGGACCCCCACCAATGTCACTGGGCGTGGTGGGAACCCTTGATGGGTGTTGGGACCCCGCGGTGGGCATTGGGACCCCACAGTGGGTGGTGGGATGCCATGGTGGACGTTGGGACCCTCCAATGGGTGTTGGGATGCCACAGTGGGTGTCGGGACCCTGTGGTGGACATTGGGACCCCACGATGGGCATTGGGACCCTCCAATGGGTGTTGGGACCCCATGACGGACATTGGGACCCGACGATGGGCATTGGGACCCTCCAATGGGTGTTGGGACCCCATGATGGACATTGGTACCCCACAATGGACATTGGGGACCGTCCAATGGGTGTTGGGATGCCACAATGGGTGTTGGGACCCCGTGGTGGACATTGGACCCCAAGGTGGGCATTGGGACCCTCCAACGGGTGTTGGGACCCCACGATGGGCGTTAAGACCCCAAGGTGGATATTGAGACCCCACAATGGGTGTTGGGACCCCATGATGGGCGTTAAGACCCCGAGGTGGACATTGGGACCCCACAATGGGTGTTGGGACCCCGAGGTGGACATTGAGACCCCAAGGTGGGCATTGGGACCCTCCAATGGGTGTTGGGACCCCACGATGGGCGTTAAGACCCCAAGGTGGACATTGGGACCCCACGATGGGCGTTAAGACCCCGAGGTGGACATTGAGACCCCAAGGAGGACATTGGGACCCTCTAATGAGTGTTAGGACCCCACAATGGGCGTTAAAACCCCAAGGTGGACATTGAGACCCCAAGGTGGACATTGAGACCCTCTAATGAGTGTTGAGACCCCACGATGGGCGTTAAGACCCCAAGGCGGACATTGGGACCCTCCAATGGGTGTTGGGACCCCACGATGGGTGTTGGGACCCCACGATGGACGTTAAGACCGCGAGGTGGACATTGGGACCCCACAATGGGTGTTGGGACCCCACGATGGGCGTTAAGACCCCGAGGTGGACATTGGGACCCCATGATGGGTTTTAGGACCCCCTGGTGACACTCACAAGCACTGGGGCCCCCCGCGGGTGACGTGGCAGCGGCCGTGGTGGCAGTCGAGGGTGTGGGGCAGGTTGGGGGTGCAGTTGGTGACGCAGTGCAGGACCCCCGACATGGTCAGCGGGAAGAAGGAGTCGCCGTAGCCGGGGGGGGCTCGCTGGCGGCACAGCTCTGGTGGGGAGGGGGGACAGGGGGATATTGGGGGGGTTGAAGGGTGGGTGAGGGGTGGGGGGTGGGCAGAGGTCAATGGGGTGGTCAGGGGTGATGGGGTGGGCAGAAGGGGTCAATGGGGTGGTCAGGGGGTGATGGGGTGGGCACAGGGGGAGCAATGGGGTGGTCAGGGGGTGATGGGGTGGACATGAGGGGTCAATGGGGTGGTCAGGGGGTGGTGGGGTGGTCAGGGGGCGATGGGGTGGCCAGGGGGTGATGGGGTGGGCACGGGGGGGCAATGGGGTGGGCAGGGGGTGGTGGGGTGGACACGAGGGGTCAATGGGGTGGTCAGAGGGTGGTGGGGTGGGCACAGGGGGCAATGGGGTGGTCAGGGGGTGATGGGTGGTCAGGGGGCGATGGGGTGGCCAGGGGGTGATGGGGTGGGCACGGGGGGGCAATGGGGTGGGCAGGGGGTGATGGGTGGTCAGGGGGCAATGGGGTGGCCAGGGGGTGATGGGGTGGACACGAGGGGTCAATGGGGTGGCCAGGGGGTGGTGGGGTGGTCAGGGGGCGATGGGGTGGCCAGGGGGTGATGGGGTGGGCACGGGGGGGCAATGGGGTGGGCAGGGGGTGGTGGGGTGGACACGAGGGGTCAATGGGGTGGTCAGGGGGTGATGGGGTGGGCACAGGGGGGGCAATGGGGTGGACATGAGGGGTCAATGGGGTGGTCAGGGGGCGATGGGGTGGTCAGGGGGTGATGGGGTGGGCACAGGGGGAGCAATGGGGTGGTCAGGGGGCGATGGGGTGGCCAGGGGGTGATGGGGTGGGCACAGGGGGAGCAATGGGGTGGTCAGGGGGTGATGGGTGGACAGGAGGGGTCAATGGGGTGGTCAGAGGGTGGTGGGGTGGGCACAGGGGGGCAATGGGGTGGTCAGGGGGTGATGGGTGGTCAGGGGGCAATGGGGTGGTCAGAGGGTGATGGGGTGGGCACAGGGGGGCAATGGGGTGGTCAGGGGGTGATGGGGTGGACACGAGGGGTCAATGGGGCGGTCAGGGGGCGGTGGGTGGTCAGGGGGTAATGGGGTGGTCAGAGGGTGATGGGGTGGGCACAGGGGGGCAATGGGGTGGTCAGGGGGTGGTGGGGTGGGCACAGGGGGGCAATGGGGTGGTCAGAGGGTGGTAGGGTGGGCACAGGGGGGCAATGAGGTGGGCAGGGGCTCCCCGCCGGTCTCACCCTCCAGGTCCGACACCTCCCTCATGTCGCTGACCACGGGGTTGGGTCTCAGCACGAGGCACAGCACGGCTGGGATGGGAGGAGAGGACATCAGAGACCACCCTTGGGTGCCCCGGCTGGACCCCAGAGGTCCAGGAGAGGCCCTGCAGGGATCTGGGAGGGTCTGGGGGGGCTTTGGGGTCACCCACAGGTGTTGTGCTGGCAGTCGCCCTGGCTCGCCGCCGTCTCCCGGAGCTTCTCCACCAACCCCTCTGTGGTCTCCTGGAACTTCTCCGTGGTGTTGCCGCTCTGAGCCGTGGTGAAGAACACCTGGTGTCCCACCACGATGCTGCCGGACCTTCAGGGAGGGGGCACAGGGGGTCACAGGAGGGGTCTGGGGACACCCCACCCCACCCCACCCACCCATGGCGGGAGGTCAGGGACCCCTTACTTGAGCTGGTGAACTCCACGCCCTCGTAGCCAGGGATGGTCCCGTAGATCTTCTTGATCTGCAAGGGCAAAAGGTCACTTGGCCACCCCTCTGGGGACATGGTGGCCACCCCTGAGGGACACAGTGGCCACGGGGGAACACTGGGCACCTCGTGTCCTCACCTCCTGCCGGAAGTGGTCCCGGAAGGAGCGGAAGGTGTCCGAGTCAGGGTCCTTCAGGTCCTCGGAGTAGTTGAAGTTGGTGAGGGTCACTTCCACCTCCAGGGCGGCCACGATGGTCCCAGGGAAGGCTGGGGAAAAGAGGGGGAGAGGAGGCGGTTACTGGGGTGGGATGGGGTGGGCGAGGACCCCTGGGGGGTCAGGACCACCAAAGGAACCAGGACCCCCCCCAAAACACCAGAACCCCCAAAAGACCAGAACCCCTGAGGTGCCCAGGACCCCCAGGGTGCTCATGACCCTCAAAGAGATCAGGACCCCCAAGATCACCAGGACCCCCAAAGAGGACCACGACCTCCGTGGTGTCCAGGATGTTCAGGATGGTCAGGAGCCCCAAAGTGCCCAGGACCCCCAAAATCACCAGCACCCCCAAGAGGACCAGGACCCCCAAAGACACCAGAACTCCCAAAATCACCAGGACCCCTGAGAGGACCATGACCTTCAAGAGAACCACGACCCTTGAGGTGCCCAGAAACCACAAGACCAAGACCCCTGAGGTGCCCATGACCCCAAAGACACCAGAACCCTAAAGAAGACCAGGACTCCCAAGAAGACCAGGAACCCCGAGGTGCCCAGGACCCCAAAGACACCAGAACCCTAAAGAAGACCCGGACCCTTGAGATGCCCAGGACTCCCGAGGTGCCCAGAACTCCTGAAGTGCCCAAAACCCCTGAGGTGCCCAGAACCCCCAAGAGAACCAGGACCCCTGAGGTGCCCAGGAACCCCAAAGACACCAGAACCCCCAAGAAGAACCAGGACCCCAAAAGAAGACCACGACCCTTGAGATGCCCAGGACCCCTGAGGTGCCCAAGACCCCCAAGATGCCCAGGAACCCCAAAGACACCAGAACCCCAAAGAAGACCAGGACCCTTGAGATGCCCAGAACCCCCACGAGAACCAGGACCCCTGAGGTGCCCAGGAACCCCAAAGACACCAGAACCCCCAAGAAGAACCAGGACCCCGAAGAAGACCAGGACCCTTGAGATGCCCAGGACCCCTGAGGTGCCCAGGAACCCCAAAGACACCAGAACCCCCAAGAGAACCAGGACCCCGAAGAAGACCAGGTCCCCCAAGATGTCAAAAACCCCTGAAGTGCCCAGGAACCCCCAAGGTGCCCAAGACCTCTGAGGTGCCCAGGAACCCCAAGAGAACCAGAACCCCCAAGAGAAACAGCACCTCTGAGATGCCCAGGACCCCCGAGGTGCCCAGGAACCCCAAAGACACCAGAACCCTGAAGAAGACCAGGACCCTTGAGATGCCCAGGACCCCCGAGATGCCCAGGCGCCCCAGGTGTGGGGTGGGGGCGTCACTCACGCAGGTTGGTCTCGATGGTGTCAGTGGAAAACTCGCAGCGGGCGCCAGCGTAGGATGGGGTGCAGACACAGCCGGTGCCCACGGGGGTCCCCCCGTTCTCACACAGCCCTGGGGGAGACACGGGGGCATCACGGGAGGAGCTCGGGGACACCCCGGGGTCATGGGGACCTCCTGGGCGAGGGGGTGGCAGGAAGACGGTGAAGGTCATTTGGGGGGGACTCACCTGAAGGAGCACCGGTGGTGGTCCCAGGGGGGGTGGTGGTGGGCGCTGTGGGGGTCCCAGCGGTGGGGAGCGGGGTCGTGGTGGTCCTCAGGGTGGTGGACGGTGACATGGAGGTCACCGGGGTGGACGTGGAGGTGCCCAGGGTGGTGGTGGGAGTTGTCGTGGTGGTTGATGGCACTTGGGTGGTCGTGGAGGTGCCCAGGGTGGTTGTGGTGGTCCCTGGAGCGGTGGTGGGTGCTGTGGTGGTACCTTGGGGGGTCGTGGTGGCCCCTTGAGTGGTTGTAGAGGTCATGTGGGTGGTCATGGAGGTGCCCAGGGTGGTGGATGGTGACATGGAGGTCACTGGCGTGGTCATGGAGGTGCCCAGGGTGGTGGACGGTGACATGGAGGTCACTGGCGTGGTCGTAGAGGTGCCCAGGGTGGTGGACGGTGACATGGAGGTCACTGGCGTGGTCGTGGAAGTGCCCAGAGTGGTTG
>NW_025963288.1:0-95066 GCF_020740725.1 Corvus hawaiiensis | reverse complement strand
TGCCCATACACGATTCTGCCTCGCCCATTCCCCTTTTAGCCTCTCCCCTACGGCCCCTAGAGCCGCGGCAAGCCCCCCCCCCCTTTAGCCTCGCCCCTTCCGGCTTTAGCCCCGCCCACTCCGCCCTTAGCCCCGCCCACCCCGCCCTTGGCCCCGCCCATTCCCCCTTTAGCCACGCCCATTCCGCCTTCAGCCACGGCCTTTCCCCCTTTAGCCCTGCCCATACACGATTCTGCCTCGCCCATTCCCCTTTTAGCCTCCCCCCTACGGCCCCTAGAGCCCCGGCAAGCCCCACCCCCTTTAGCCCCGCCCCTTCCGGCTTTAGCCCCGCCCCTTCCGGCTTTAGCCCCGCCCACTCCGCCCTTAGCCCCGCCCACCCCGCCCATTCCCCCTTTAGCCACGCCCATTCCGCCTTCAGCCACGGCCTTTCCCCCTTTAGCCCTGCCCATACACCATTCTGCCTCGCCCATTCCCCTTTTAGCCTCCCCCCTACGGCCCCTAGAGCCCCGGCAAGCCCCCCCCTTTAGCCCCGCCCCTTCCGGCTTTAGCCCCGCCCACTCCGCCCTTAGCCCCGCCCACCCCGCCCTTGGCCCCGCCCATTCCCCCTTTAGCCACGCCCATTCCGCCTTCAGCCACGGCCTTTCCCCCTTTAGCCCTGCCCATACACGATTCTGCCTCGCCCATTCCCCTTTTAGCCTCCCCCCTACGGCCCCTAGAGCCCCGGCAAGCCTCCCCCTTAGCCCCGCCCCTTCCGGCTTTAGCCCCGCCCCTTCCGGCTTTAGCCCCGCCCACTCCGCCCTTAGCCCCGCCCACCCCGCCCTTGGCCCCGCCCATTCCCCCTTTAGCCACGCCCATTCCGCCTTCAGCCACGGCCTTTCCCCCTTTAGCCCTGCCCATACACGATTCTGCCTCGCCCATTCCCCTTTTAGCCTCCCCCCTACGGCCCCTAGAGCCCCGGCAAGCCCCCCCCTTTAGCCCCGCCCCTTCCGGCTTTAGCCCCGCCCCTTCCGGCTTTAACCCCGCCCACTCCGCCCTTAGCCCCGCCCACCCCGCCCATTCCCCCTTTAGCCACGCCCATTCCGCCTTCAGCCACGGCCTTTCCCCCTTTAGCCCTGCCCATACACGATTCTGCCTCGCCCATTCCCCTTTGAGCCTCCCCCCTACGGCCCCTAGAGCCCCGGCAAGCCCCCCCCTTTAGCCCCGCCCCTTCCGGCTTTAGCCCCGTCCACTCCGCCCTTAGCCCCGCCCACCCCGCCCTTGGCCCCGCCCATTCCCCCTTTAGCCACGCCCATTCCGCCTACAGCCACGGCCTTTCCCCCTTTAGCCCTGCCCATACACGATTCTGCCTTGCCCATTCCCCTTTTAGCCTCCCCCCTACGGCCCCTAGAGCCCCGCAAGCCCCCCCCTTTAGCCCCGCCCCTTCCGGCTTTAGCCCCGCCCACTCCGCCCTTAGCCCCGCCCACTCCGCCCTTAGCCCCGCCCACCCCGCCCTTGGCCCCGCCCATTCCCCCTTTAGCCACGCCCATTCCGCCTTCAGCCACGGCCTTTCCCCCTTTAGCCCTGCCCATACACCATTCTGCCTCGCCCATTCCCCTTTCAGCCTCCCCCCTACGGCCCCTAGAGCCCCGGCAAGCCCCCCCCCCTTTAGCCCCGCCCCTTCCTGCTTTAGCCCCGCCCACTCCGCCCTTAGCCCCGCCCACCCCGCCCTTGGCCCCGCCCATTCCCCCTTTAGCCACGCCCATTCCGCCTTCAGCCACGGCCTTTCCCCCTTTAGCCCTGCCCATACACCATTCTGCCTCGCCCATTCCCCTTTTAGCCTCTCCCCTACGGCCCCTAGAGCCCCGGCAGGCCCCCCCCTTTAGCCCCGGCCCTTCCGGCTTTAGCCCCGCCCACTCCGCCCTTAGCCCCGCCCACCCCGCCCTTGGCCCCGCCCATTCCCCCTTTAGCCACGCCCATTCCGCCTTCAGCCACGGCCTTTCCCCCTTTAGCCCTGCCCATACACGATTCTGCCTCGCCCATTCCCCTTTGAGCCTCCCCCCTACGGCCCCTAGAGCCCCGGCAAGCCCCCCCTTTAGCCCCGCCCCTTCCGGCTTTAGCCCCGCCCCTTCCGACTTTAGCCCCGCCCACTCCGCCCTTAGCCCCGCCCACCCCGCCCTTGGCCCCGCCCATTCCCCCTTTAGCCACGCCCATTCCGCCTTCAGCCACGGCCTTTCCCCCTTTAGCCCTGCCCATACACCATTCTGCCTCGCCCATTCCCCTTTTAGCCTCCCCCCTACGGCCCCTAGAGCCCCGGCAAGCCCCCCCCTTTAGCCCCGCCCCTTCCGGCTTTAGCCCCGCCCACTCCGCCCTTAGCCCCGCCCACTCCGCCCTTAGCCCCGCCCACCCCGCCCTTGGCCCCGCCCATTCCCCCTTTAGCCACGCCCATTCCGCCTTCAGCCACGGCCTTTCCCCCTTTAGCCCTGCCCATACACCATTCTGCCTCGCCCATTCCCCTTTTAGCCTCCCCCCTACGGCCCCTAGAGCCCCGGCAAGCCCCCCCCCTTTAGCCCCGCCCCTTCCGGCTTCAGCCCCGCCCACCCCGCCCTTGGCCCCGCCCATTCCCCCTTTAGCCACGCCCATTCCGCCTACAGCCACGGCCTTTCCCCCTTTAGCCCTGCCCATACACGATTCTGCCTTGCCCATTCCCCTTTTAGCCTCCCCCCTACGGCCCCTAGAGCCCCGGCAAGCCCCCCCTTTAGCCCCGCCCCTTCCGGCTTTAGCCCCGCCCCTTCCGGCTTTAGCCCCGCCCACTCCGCCCTTAGCCCCGCCCACCCCGCCCTTGGCCCCGCCCATTCCCCCTTTAGCCACGCCCATTCCGCCTTCAGCCACGGCCTTTCCCCCTTTAGCCCTGCCCATACACGATTCTGCCTCGCCCATTCCCCTTTTAGCCTCCCCCCTACGGCCCCTAGAGCCCCGGCAAGCCCCACCCCCTTTAGCCCCGCCCCTTCCGGCTTTAGCCCCGCCCATTCCCCCTTTAGCCCCGCCCACTCCGCCCTTAGCCCCGCCCACCCCGCCCATTCCCCCTTTAGCCACGCCCATTCCGCCTTCAGCCACGGCCTTTCCCCCTTTAGCCCTGCCCATACACGATTCTGCCTCGCCCATTCCCCTTTTAGCCTCCCCCCTACGGCCCGTAGAGCCCCGGCAAGCCCCCCCCCCTTTAGCCCCGCCCCTTCCGGCTTTAGCCCCGCCCCTTCCGGCTTTAGCCCCGCCCACCCCGCCCTTGGCCACCCCGCCCATTCCCCCTTTAGCCACGCCCATTCCGCCTTCAGCCACGGCCTTTCCCCCTTTAGCCCTGCCCATACACGATTCTGCCTCGCCCATTCCCCTTTCAGCCTCCCCCCTACGGCCCCTAGAGCCCCGGCAAGCCCCCCCCTTTAGCCCCGCCCCTTCCGGCTTTAGCCCCGCCCACCCCGCCCTTGGCCCCGCCCATTCCCCCTTTAGCCACGCCCATTCCGCCTTCAGCCACGGCCTTTCCCCCTTTAGCCCTGCCCATACACGATTCTGCCTCGCCCATTCCCCTTTTAGCCTCTCCCCTACGGCCCCTAGAGCCCCGGCAAGCCCCCCCTTTAGCCCCGCCCCTTCCGGCTTTAGCCCCGCCCACTCCGCCCTTAGCCCCGCCCACCCCGCCCTTGGCCCCGCCCATTCCCCCTTTAGCCACGCCCATTCCGCCTTCAGCCACGGCCTTTCCCCCTTTAGCCCTGCCCATACACCATTCTGCCTCGCCCATTCCCCTTTTAGCCTCCCCCCTACGGCCCCTAGAGCCCCGGCAAGCCCCCCCCCTTAGCCCCGCCCCTTCCGGCTTTAGCCCCGCCCACTCCGCCCTTAGCCCCGCCCACTCCGCCCTTAGCCCCGCCCACCCCGCCCTTGGCCCCGCCCATTCCCCCTTTAGCCACGCCCATTCCGCCTTCAGCCACGGCCTTTCCCCCTTTAGCCCTGCCCATACACGATTCTGCCTCGCCCATTCCCCTTTTAGCCTCCCCCCTACGGCCCCTAGAGCCCCGGCAAGCCCCCCCTTTCCGGCTTTAGCCCCGCCCACTCCGCCCTTAGCCCCGCCCACCCCGCCCTTGGCCCCGCCCATTCCCCCTTTAGCCACGCCCATTCCGCCTTCAGCCACGGCCTTTCCCCCTTTAGCCCTGCCCATACACGATTCTGCCTCGCCCATTCCCCTTTTAGCCTCCCCCCTACGGCCCCTAGAGCCCCGGCAAGCCCCCCCTTTAGCCCCGCCCCTTCCGGCTTTAGCCCCGCCCACTCCGCCCTTAGCCCCGCCCACCCCGCCCTTGGCCCCGCCCACCCCGCCCTTGGCCCCGCCCATTCCCCCTTTAGCCACGCCCATTCCGCCTTCAGCCACGGCCTTTCCCCCTTTAGCCCTGCCCATACACGATTCTGCCGCGCCCATTCCCCTTTTAGCCTCCCCCCTACGGCCCCTAGAGCCCCGGCAAGCCCCCCCCTTTAGCCCCGCCCCTTCCGGCTTTCGCCCCGCCCACTCCGCCCTTAGCCCCGCCCACCCCGCCCTTGGCCCCGCCCACCCCGCCCTTGGCCCCGCCCATTCCCCCTTTAGCCACGCCCATTCCGCCTTCAGCCACGGCCTTTCCCCCTTTAGCCCTGCCCATACACGATTCTGCCTCGCCCATTCCCCTTTTAGCCTCCCCCCTACGGCCCCTAGAGCCCCGGCAAGCCCCCCCCTTTAGCCCCGCCCCCCCTTTAGCCCCGCCCCTTCCGGCTTTAGCCCCGCCCACTCCGCCCTTAGCCCCGCCCACCCCGCCCTTGGCCCCGCCCATTCCCCCTTTAGCCACGCCCATTCCGCCTTCAGCCACGGCCTTTCCCCCTTTAGCCCTGCCCATACACGATTCTGCCTCGCCCATTCCCCTTTTAGCCTCTCCCCTACGGCCCCTAGAGCCCCGGCAGGCCCCCCCCTTTAGCCCCGCCCCTTCCGGCTTTAGCCCCGCCCACTCCGCCCTTAGCCCCGCCCACCCCGCCCTTGGCCCCGCCCATTCCCCCTTTAGCCACGCCCATTCCGCCTTCAGCCACGGCCTTTCCCCCTTTAGCCCTGCCCATACACCATTCTGCCTCGCCCATTCCCCTTTTAGCCTCCCCCCTACGGCCCCTAGAGCCCCGGCAAGCCCCCCCCCTTTAGCCCCGGCCCTTCCGGCGTTAGCCCCGCCCCTTCCGGCTTTAGGCCCGCCCACTCCGCCCTTGGCCCCGCCCACCCCGCCCATTCCCCCTTTAGCCACGCCCATTCCGCCTTCAGCCACGGCCTTTCCCCCTTTAGCCCTGCCCATACACGATTCTGCCTCGCCCATTCCCCTTTTAGCCTCCCCCCTACGGCCCCGAGAGCCCCGGCAAGCCCCCCCCGCATTTAGCCCCGCCCCTTCCGGCTTTAGCCCCGCCCATTCCCCCTTTAGCCACGCCCATTCCGCCTTCAGCCACGGCCTTTCCCCCTTTAGCCCTGCCCATACACCATTCTGCCTCGCCCATTCCCCTTTTAGCCTCCCCCCTACGGCCCCTAGAGCCCCGGCAAGCCCCCCCCTTTAGCCCCGCCCCTTCCGGCTTTAGCCCCGCCCACTCCGCCCTTAGCCCCGCCCACTCCGCCCTTAGCCCCGCCCACCCTGCCCTTGGCCCCGCCCATTCCCCCTTTAGCCACGCCCATTCCGCCTTCAGCCACGGCCTTTCCCCCTTTAGCCCTGCCCATACACCATTCTGCCTCGCCCATTCCCCTTTTAGCCTCCCCCCTACGGCCCGTAGAGCCCCGGCAAGCCCCCCCCTTTAGCCCCGCCTTTCCCGGCTTTAGCCCCGCCCCTTCCGGCTTTAGCCCCGCCCACTCCGCCCTTAGCCCCGCCCACCCCCGCCCTTGGCCCCGCCCATTCCCCCTTTAGCCACGCCCATTCCGCCTTCAGCCACGGCCTTTCCCCCTTTAGCCCTGCCCATACACGATTCTGCCTCGCCCATTCCCCTTTCAGCCTCCCCCCTACGGCCCCTAGAGCCCCGGCAAGCCCCCCCCCTTTAGCCCCGCCCCTTCCGGCTTTAGCCCCGCCCACCCTGCCCTTGGCCCCGCCCATTCCCCCTTTAGCCACGCCCATTCCGCCTTCAGCCACGGCCTTTCCCCCTTTAGCCCTGCCCATACACCATTCTGCCTCGCCCATTCCCCTTTTAGCCTCCCCCCTACGGCCCCTAGAGCCCCGGCAAGCCCCCCCCTTTAGCCCCGCCCCTTCCGGCTTTAGCCCCGCCCACTCCGCCCTTAGCCCCGCCCACCCCGCCCTTGGCCCCGCCCATTCCCCCTTTAGCCACGCCCATTCCGCCTTCAGCCACGGCCTTTCCCCCTTTAGCCCTGCCCATACACCATTCTGCCTCGCCCATTCCCCTTTTAGCCTCCCCCCTACGGCCCCTAGAGCCCCGGCAAGCCCCCCCCCTTTAGCCCCGCCCCTTCCGGCTTTAGCCCCGCCCACTCCGCCCTTAGCCCCGCCCACCCCCGCCCTTGGCCCCGCCCACCCTGCCCTTGGCCCCGCCCATTCCCCCTTTAGCCACGCCCATTCCGCCTTCAGCCACGGCCTTTCCCCCTTTAGCCCTGCCCATACACCATTCTGCCTCGCCCATTCCCCTTTTAGCCTCCCCCCTACGGCCCGTAGAGCCCCGGCAAGCCCCCCCCTTTAGCCCCGCCTTTCCCGGCTTTAGCCCCGCCCCTTCCGGCTTTAGCCCCGCCCACTCCGCCCTTAGCCCCGCCCACCCCGCCCTTGGCCCCGCCCATTCCCCCTTTAGCCACGCCCATTCCGCCTTCAGCCACGGCCTTTCCCCCTTTAGCCCTGCCCATACACCATTCTGCCTCGCCCATTCCCCTTTTAGCCTCCCCCCTACGGCCCCTAGAGCCCCGGCAAGCCCCCCCCCTTTAGCCCCGCCCCTTCCGGCTTTAGCCCCGCCCACCCCGCCCTTGGCCCCGCCCACCCTGCCCTTGGCCCCGCCCATTCCCCCTTTAGCCACGCCCATTCCGCCTTCAGCCACGGCCTTTCCCCCTTTAGCCCTGCCCATACACCATTCTGCCTCGCCCATTCCCCTTTTAGCCTCCCCCCTACGGCCCGTAGAGCCCCGGCAAGCCCCCCCCTTTAGCCCCGCCTTTCCCGGCTTTAGCCCCGCCCCTTCCGGCTTTAGCCCCGCCCACTCCGCCCTTAGCCCCGCCCACCCCGCCCTTGGGCCCGCCCATTCCCCCTTTAGCCACGCCCATTCCGCCTTCAGCCACGGCCTTTCCCCCTTTAGCCCTGCCCATACACGATTCTGCCTCGCCCATTCCCCTTTTAGCCTCCCCCCTACGGCCCGTAGAGCCCCGGCAAGCCCCCCCCTTTAGCCCCGCCCCTTCCGGCTTTAGCCCCGCCCCTTCCGGTTTTAGCCCCGCCCACTCCGCCCTTAGCCCCGCCCACCCCGCCCTTGGCCCCGCCCATTCCCCCTTTAGCCACGCCCATTCCGCCTTCAGCCACGGCCTTTCCCCCTTTAGCCCTGCCCATACACGATTCTGCCTCGCCCATTCCCCTTTCAGCCTCCCCCCTACGGCCCCTAGAGCCCCGGCAAGCCCCCCCCTTTAGCCCCGCCCCTTCCGGCTTTAGCCCCGCCCACCCCGCCCTTGGCCCCGCCCATTCCCCCTTTAGCCACGCCCATTCCGCCTTCAGCCACGGCCTTTCCCCCTTTAGCCCTGCCCATACACCATTCTGCCTCGCCCATTCCCCTTTTAGCCTCTCCCCTACGGCCCCTAGAGCCCCGGCAAGCCCCCCCCTTTAGCCCCGCCCCTTCCGGCTTTAGCCCCGCCCACTCCGCCCTTAGCCCCGCCCACCCCGCCCTTGGCCCCGCCCATTCCCCCTTTAGCCACGCCCATTCCGCCTTCAGCCACGGCCTTTCCCGCTTTAGCCCTGCCCATACACGATTCTGCCTTGCCCATTCCCCTTTTAGCCTCCCCCCTACGGCCCCTAGAGCCCCGGCAAGCCCCCCCTTTAGCCCCGCCCCTTCCGGCTTTAGCCCCGCCCCTTCCGGCTTTAGCCCCGCCCACCCCGCCCTTGGCCCCGCCCATTCCCCCTTTAGCCACGCCCATTCCGCCTTCAGCCACGGCCTTTCCCCCTTTAGCCCTGCCCATACACGATTCTGCCTCGCCCATTCCCCTTTTAGCCTCCCCCCTACGGCCCCTAGAGCCCCGGCAAGCCCCCCCCTTTAGCCCCGCCCCTTCCGGCTTTAGCCCCGCCCACTCCGCCCTTAGCCCCGCCCACCCCGCCCTTGGCCCCGCCCATTCCCCCTTTAGCCACGCCCATTCCGCCTACAGCCACGGCCTTTCCCCCTTTAGCCCTGCCCATACACGATTCTGCCTTGCCCATTCCCCTTTTAGCCTCCCCCTACGGCCCCTAGAGCCCCGGCAAGCCCCCTCCTTTAGCCCCGCCCCTTCCGGCTTTAGCCCCGCCCACTCCGCCCTTAGCCCCGCCCACTCCGCCCTTAGCCCCGCCCACCCCGCCCTTGGCTCCGCCCATTCCCCCTTTAGCCACGCCCATTCCGCCTTCAGCCACGGCCTTTCCCCCTTTAGCCCTGCCCATACAGGATTCTGCCTCGCCCATTCCCCTTTTAGCCTCCCCCCTACGGCCCGTAGAGCCCCGGCAAGCCCCCCCTTTAGCCCCGCCCCTTCCGGCTTTAGCCCCGCCCCTTCCGGCTTTAGCCCCGCCCACTCCGCCCTTAGCCCCGCCCACTCCGCCCTTAGCCCCGCCCACCCCGCCCTTGGCCCCGCCCATTCCCCCTTTAGCCACGCCCATTCCGCCTTCAGCCACGGCCTTTCCCCCTTTAGCCCTGCCCATACACGATTCTGCTTCGCCCATTCCCCTTTTAGCCTCCCCCCTACGGCCCCTAGAGCCCCGGCAAGCCCCCCCCCCTTTAGCCCCGCCCCTTCCGGCTTTAGCCCCGCCCCTTCCGCCCTTAGCCCCGCCCACCCCGCCCTTGGCCCCGCCCATTCCCCCTTTAGCCACGCCCATTCCGCCTTCAGCCACGGCCTTTCCCCCTTTAGCCCTGCCCATACACGATTCTGCCTCGCCCATTCCCCTTTTAGCCTCTCCCCTACGGCCCCTAGAGCCCCGGCAAGCCCCCCCCCCCTTTAGCCCCGCCCCTTCCGGCTTTAGCCCCGCCCACTCCGCCCTTAGCCCCGCCCACCCCGCCCTTGGCCCCGCCCATTCCCCCTTTAGCCACGCCCATTCCGCCTTCAGCCACGGCCTTTCCCCCTTTAGCCCTGCCCATACACGATTCTGCCTCGCCCATTCCCCTTTTAGCCTCTCCCCTACGGCCCCTAGAGCCCCGGCAAGCCCCCCCTTTAGCCCCGCCCCTTCCGGCTTTAGCCCCGCCCACTCCGCCCTTAGCCCCGCCCACCCCGCCCTTGGCCCCGCCCATTCCCCCTTTAGCCACGCCCATTCCGCCTTCAGCCACAGCCTTTCCCCCTTTAGCCCTGCCCATACACGATTCTGCCTCGCCCATTCCCCTTTTAGCCTCCCCCCTACGGCCCCTAGAGCCCCGGCAAGCCGCCCCTTCCGGCTTTAGCCCCGCCCCTTCCGGCTTTAGCCCCGCCCACTCCGCCCTTAGCCCCGCCCAACCCGCCCTTGGCCCCGCCCATTCCCCCTTTAGCCACGCCCATTCCGCCTTCAGCCACGGCCTTTCCCCCTTTAGCCCTGCCCATACACGATTCTGCCTCGCCCATTCCCCTTTTAGCCTCCCCCCTACGGCCCCTAGAGCCCCGGCAAGCCCCACCCCCTTTAGCCCCGCCCCTTCCGGCTTTAGCCCCGCCCCTTCCGGCTTTAGCCCCGCCCACTCCGCCCTTAGCCCCGCCCACCCCGCCCATTCCCCCTTTAGCCACGCCCATTCCGCCTTCAGCCACGGCCTTTCCCCCTTTAGCCCTGCCCATACACCATTCTGCCTCGCCCATTCCCCTTTTAGCCTCCCCCCTACGGCCCCTAGAGCCCCGGCAAGCCCCCCCCTTTAGCCCCGCCCCTTCCGGCTTTAGCCCCGCCCACTCCGCCCTTAGCCCCGCCCACCCCGCCCTTGGCCCCGCCCATTCCCCCTTTAGCCACGCCCATTCCGCCTTCAGCCACGGCCTTTCCCCCTTTAGCCCTGCCCATACACGATTCTGCCTCGCCCATTCCCCTTTTAGCCTCCCCCCTACGGCCCCTAGAGCCCCGGCAAGCCTCCCCCTTAGCCCCGCCCCTTCCGGCTTTAGCCCCGCCCCTTCCGGCTTTAGCCCCGCCCACTCCGCCCTTAGCCCCGCCCACCCCGCCCTTGGCCCCGCCCATTCCCCCTTTAGCCACGCCCATTCCGCCTTCAGCCACGGCCTTTCCCCCTTTAGCCCTGCCCATACACGATTCTGCCTCGCCCATTCCCCTTTTAGCCTCCCCCCTACGGCCCCTAGAGCCCCGGCAAGCCCCCCCCTTTAGCCCCGCCCCTTCCGGCTTTAGCCCCGCCCCTTCCGGCTTTAACCCCGCCCACTCCGCCCTTAGCCCCGCCCACCCCGCCCATTCCCCCTTTAGCCACGCCCATTCCGCCTTCAGCCACGGCCTTTCCCCCTTTAGCCCTGCCCATACACGATTCTGCCTCGCCCATTCCCCTTTGAGCCTCCCCCCTACGGCCCCTAGAGCCCCGGCAAGCCCCCCCCTTTAGCCCCGCCCCTTCCGGCTTTAGCCCCGTCCACTCCGCCCTTAGCCCCGCCCACCCCGCCCTTGGCCCCGCCCATTCCCCCTTTAGCCACGCCCATTCCGCCTACAGCCACGGCCTTTCCCCCTTTAGCCCTGCCCATACACGATTCTGCCTTGCCCATTCCCCTTTTAGCCTCCCCCCTACGGCCCCTAGAGCCCCGCAAGCCCCCCCCTTTAGCCCCGCCCCTTCCGGCTTTAGCCCCGCCCACTCCGCCCTTAGCCCCGCCCACTCCGCCCTTAGCCCCGCCCACCCCGCCCTTGGCCCCGCCCATTCCCCCTTTAGCCACGCCCATTCCGCCTTCAGCCACGGCCTTTCCCCCTTTAGCCCTGCCCATACACCATTCTGCCTCGCCCATTCCCCTTTCAGCCTCCCCCCTACGGCCCCTAGAGCCCCGGCAAGCCCCCCCCCCTTTAGCCCCGCCCCTTCCTGCTTTAGCCCCGCCCACTCCGCCCTTAGCCCCGCCCACCCCGCCCTTGGCCCCGCCCATTCCCCCTTTAGCCACGCCCATTCCGCCTTCAGCCACGGCCTTTCCCCCTTTAGCCCTGCCCATACACCATTCTGCCTCGCCCATTCCCCTTTTAGCCTCTCCCCTACGGCCCCTAGAGCCCCGGCAGGCCCCCCCCTTTAGCCCCGGCCCTTCCGGCTTTAGCCCCGCCCACTCCGCCCTTAGCCCCGCCCACCCCGCCCTTGGCCCCGCCCATTCCCCCTTTAGCCACGCCCATTCCGCCTTCAGCCACGGCCTTTCCCCCTTTAGCCCTGCCCATACACGATTCTGCCTCGCCCATTCCCCTTTGAGCCTCCCCCCTACGGCCCCTAGAGCCCCGGCAAGCCCCCCCTTTAGCCCCGCCCCTTCCGGCTTTAGCCCCGCCCCTTCCGACTTTAGCCCCGCCCACTCCGCCCTTAGCCCCGCCCACCCCGCCCTTGGCCCCGCCCATTCCCCCTTTAGCCACGCCCATTCCGCCTTCAGCCACGGCCTTTCCCCCTTTAGCCCTGCCCATACACCATTCTGCCTCGCCCATTCCCCTTTTAGCCTCCCCCCTACGGCCCCTAGAGCCCCGGCAAGCCCCCCCCTTTAGCCCCGCCCCTTCCGGCTTTAGCCCCGCCCACTCCGCCCTTAGCCCCGCCCACTCCGCCCTTAGCCCCGCCCACCCCGCCCTTGGCCCCGCCCATTCCCCCTTTAGCCACGCCCATTCCGCCTTCAGCCACGGCCTTTCCCCCTTTAGCCCTGCCCATACACCATTCTGCCTCGCCCATTCCCCTTTTAGCCTCCCCCCTACGGCCCCTAGAGCCCCGGCAAGCCCCCCCCCTTTAGCCCCGCCCCTTCCGGCTTCAGCCCCGCCCACCCCGCCCTTGGCCCCGCCCATTCCCCCTTTAGCCACGCCCATTCCGCCTACAGCCACGGCCTTTCCCCCTTTAGCCCTGCCCATACACGATTCTGCCTTGCCCATTCCCCTTTTAGCCTCCCCCCTACGGCCCCTAGAGCCCCGGCAAGCCCCCCCTTTAGCCCCGCCCCTTCCGGCTTTAGCCCCGCCCCTTCCGGCTTTAGCCCCGCCCACTCCGCCCTTAGCCCCGCCCACCCCGCCCTTGGCCCCGCCCATTCCCCCTTTAGCCACGCCCATTCCGCCTTCAGCCACGGCCTTTCCCCCTTTAGCCCTGCCCATACACGATTCTGCCTCGCCCATTCCCCTTTTAGCCTCCCCCCTACGGCCCCTAGAGCCCCGGCAAGCCCCACCCCCTTTAGCCCCGCCCCTTCCGGCTTTAGCCCCGCCCATTCCCCCTTTAGCCCCGCCCACTCCGCCCTTAGCCCCGCCCACCCCGCCCATTCCCCCTTTAGCCACGCCCATTCCGCCTTCAGCCACGGCCTTTCCCCCTTTAGCCCTGCCCATACACGATTCTGCCTCGCCCATTCCCCTTTTAGCCTCCCCCCTACGGCCCGTAGAGCCCCGGCAAGCCCCCCCCCCTTTAGCCCCGCCCCTTCCGGCTTTAGCCCCGCCCCTTCCGGTTTTAGCCCCGCCCACCCCGCCCTTGGCCACCCCGCCCATTCCCCCTTTAGCCACGCCCATTCCGCCTTCAGCCACGGCCTTTCCCCCTTTAGCCCTGCCCATACACGATTCTGCCTCGCCCATTCCCCTTTCAGCCTCCCCCCTACGGCCCCTAGAGCCCCGGCAAGCCCCCCCCTTTAGCCCCGCCCCTTCCGGCTTTAGCCCCGCCCACCCCGCCCTTGGCCCCGCCCATTCCCCCTTTAGCCACGCCCATTCCGCCTTCAGCCACGGCCTTTCCCCCTTTAGCCCTGCCCATACACGATTCTGCCTCGCCCATTCCCCTTTTAGCCTCTCCCCTACGGCCCCTAGAGCCCCGGCAAGCCCCCCCTTTAGCCCCGCCCCTTCCGGCTTTAGCCCCGCCCACTCCGCCCTTAGCCCCGCCCACCCCGCCCTTGGCCCCGCCCATTCCCCCTTTAGCCACGCCCATTCCGCCTTCAGCCACGGCCTTTCCCCCTTTAGCCCTGCCCATACACCATTCTGCCTCGCCCATTCCCCTTTTAGCCTCCCCCCTACGGCCCCTAGAGCCCCGGCAAGCCCCCCCCCTTAGCCCCGCCCCTTCCGGCTTTAGCCCCGCCCACTCCGCCCTTAGCCCCGCCCACTCCGCCCTTAGCCCCGCCCACCCCGCCCTTGGCCCCGCCCATTCCCCCTTTAGCCACGCCCATTCCGCCTTCAGCCACGGCCTTTCCCCCTTTAGCCCTGCCCATACACGATTCTGCCTCGCCCATTCCCCTTTTAGCCTCCCCCCTACGGCCCCTAGAGCCCCGGCAAGCCCCCCCTTTCCGGCTTTAGCCCCGCCCACTCCGCCCTTAGCCCCGCCCACCCCGCCCTTGGCCCCGCCCATTCCCCCTTTAGCCACGCCCATTCCGCCTTCAGCCACGGCCTTTCCCCCTTTAGCCCTGCCCATACACGATTCTGCCTCGCCCATTCCCCTTTTAGCCTCCCCCCTACGGCCCCTAGAGCCCCGGCAAGCCCCCCCTTTAGCCCCGCCCCTTCCGGCTTTAGCCCCGCCCACTCCGCCCTTAGCCCCGCCCACCCCGCCCTTGGCCCCGCCCACCCCGCCCTTGGCCCCGCCCATTCCCCCTTTAGCCACGCCCATTCCGCCTTCAGCCACGGCCTTTCCCCCTTTAGCCCTGCCCATACACGATTCTGCCGCGCCCATTCCCCTTTTAGCCTCCCCCCTACGGCCCCTAGAGCCCCGGCAAGCCCCCCCCTTTAGCCCCGCCCCTTCCGGCTTTCGCCCCGCCCACTCCGCCCTTAGCCCCGCCCACCCCGCCCTTGGCCCCGCCCACCCCGCCCTTGGCCCCGCCCATTCCCCCTTTAGCCACGCCCATTCCGCCTTCAGCCACGGCCTTTCCCCCTTTAGCCCTGCCCATACACGATTCTGCCTCGCCCATTCCCCTTTTAGCCTCCCCCCTACGGCCCCTAGAGCCCCGGCAAGCCCCCCCCTTTAGCCCCGCCCCCCCTTTAGCCCCGCCCCTTCCGGCTTTAGCCCCGCCCACTCCGCCCTTAGCCCCGCCCACCCCGCCCTTGGCCCCGCCCATTCCCCCTTTAGCCACGCCCATTCCGCCTTCAGCCACGGCCTTTCCCCCTTTAGCCCTGCCCATACACGATTCTGCCTCGCCCATTCCCCTTTTAGCCTCTCCCCTACGGCCCCTAGAGCCCCGGCAGGCCCCCCCCTTTAGCCCCGCCCCTTCCGGCTTTAGCCCCGCCCACTCCGCCCTTAGCCCCGCCCACCCCGCCCTTGGCCCCGCCCATTCCCCCTTTAGCCACGCCCATTCCGCCTTCAGCCACGGCCTTTCCCCCTTTAGCCCTGCCCATACACCATTCTGCCTCGCCCATTCCCCTTTTAGCCTCCCCCCTACGGCCCCTAGAGCCCCGGCAAGCCCCCCCCCTTTAGCCCCGGCCCTTCCGGCGTTAGCCCCGCCCCTTCCGGCTTTAGGCCCGCCCACTCCGCCCTTGGCCCCGCCCACCCCGCCCATTCCCCCTTTAGCCACGCCCATTCCGCCTTCAGCCACGGCCTTTCCCCCTTTAGCCCTGCCCATACACGATTCTGCCTCGCCCATTCCCCTTTTAGCCTCCCCCCTACGGCCCCGAGAGCCCCGGCAAGCCCCCCCCGCATTTAGCCCCGCCCCTTCCGGCTTTAGCCCCGCCCATTCCCCCTTTAGCCACGCCCATTCCGCCTTCAGCCACGGCCTTTCCCCCTTTAGCCCTGCCCATACACCATTCTGCCTCGCCCATTCCCCTTTTAGCCTCCCCCCTACGGCCCCTAGAGCCCCGGCAAGCCCCCCCCTTTAGCCCCGCCCCTTCCGGCTTTAGCCCCGCCCACTCCGCCCTTAGCCCCGCCCACTCCGCCCTTAGCCCCGCCCACCCTGCCCTTGGCCCCGCCCATTCCCCCTTTAGCCACGCCCATTCCGCCTTCAGCCACGGCCTTTCCCCCTTTAGCCCTGCCCATACACCATTCTGCCTCGCCCATTCCCCTTTTAGCCTCCCCCCTACGGCCCGTAGAGCCCCGGCAAGCCCCCCCCTTTAGCCCCGCCTTTCCCGGCTTTAGCCCCGCCCCTTCCGGCTTTAGCCCCGCCCACTCCGCCCTTAGCCCCGCCCACCCCGCCCTTGGCCCCGCCCATTCCCCCTTTAGCCACGCCCATTCCGCCTTCAGCCACGGCCTTTCCCCCTTTAGCCCTGCCCATACACGATTCTGCCTCGCCCATTCCCCTTTCAGCCTCCCCCCTACGGCCCCTAGAGCCCCGGCAAGCCCCCCCCCTTTAGCCCCGCCCCTTCCGGCTTTAGCCCCGCCCACCCTGCCCTTGGCCCCGCCCATTCCCCCTTTAGCCACGCCCATTCCGCCTTCAGCCACGGCCTTTCCCCCTTTAGCCCTGCCCATACACCATTCTGCCTCGCCCATTCCCCTTTTAGCCTCCCCCCTACGGCCCCTAGAGCCCCGGCAAGCCCCCCCCTTTAGCCCCGCCCCTTCCGGCTTTAGCCCCGCCCACTCCGCCCTTAGCCCCGCCCACCCCGCCCTTGGCCCCGCCCATTCCCCCTTTAGCCACGCCCATTCCGCCTTCAGCCACGGCCTTTCCCCCTTTAGCCCTGCCCATACACCATTCAGCCTCGCCCATTCCCCTTTTAGCCTCCCCCCTACGGCCCCTAGAGCCCCGGCAAGCCCCCCCCTTTAGCCCCGCCCCTTCCGGCTTTAGCCCCGCCCACTCCGCCCTTAGCCCCGCCCACCCCGCCCTTGGCCCCGCCCACCCTGCCCTTGGCCCCGCCCATTCCCCCTTTAGCCACGCCCATTCCGCCTTCAGCCACGGCCTTTCCCCCTTTAGCCCTGCCCATACACCATTCTGCCTCGCCCATTCCCCTTTTAGCCTCCCCCCTACGGCCCGTAGAGCCCCGGCAAGCCCCCCCCTTTAGCCCCGCCTTTCCCGGCTTTAGCCCCGCCCCTTCCGGCTTTAGCCCCGCCCACTCCGCCCTTAGCCCCGCCCACCCCGCCCTTGGCCCCGCCCATTCCCCCTTTAGCCACGCCCATTCCGCCTTCAGCCACGGCCTTTCCCCCTTTAGCCCTGCCCATACACCATTCTGCCTCGCCCATTCCCCTTTTAGCCTCCCCCCTACGGCCCCTAGAGCCCCGGCAAGCCCCCCCCCTTTAGCCCCGCCCCTTCCGGCTTTAGCCCCGCCCACCCCGCCCTTGGCCCCGCCCACCCTGCCCTTGGCCCCGCCCATTCCCCCTTTAGCCACGCCCATTCCGCCTTCAGCCACGGCCTTTCCCCCTTTAGCCCTGCCCATACACCATTCTGCCTCGCCCATTCCCCTTTTAGCCTCCCCCCTACGGCCCGTAGAGCCCCGGCAAGCCCCCCCCTTTAGCCCCGCCTTTCCCGGCTTTAGCCCCGCCCCTTCCGGCTTTAGCCCCGCCCACTCCGCCCTTAGCCCCGCCCACCCCGCCCTTGGGCCCGCCCATTCCCCCTTTAGCCACGCCCATTCCGCCTTCAGCCACGGCCTTTCCCCCTTTAGCCCTGCCCATACACGATTCTGCCTCGCCCATTCCCCTTTTAGCCTCCCCCCTACGGCCCGTAGAGCCCCGGCAAGCCCCCCCCTTTAGCCCCGCCCCTTCCGGCTTTAGCCCCGCCCCTTCCGGTTTTAGCCCCGCCCACTCCGCCCTTAGCCCCGCCCACCCCGCCCTTGGCCCCGCCCATTCCCCCTTTAGCCACGCCCATTCCGCCTTCAGTCACGGCCTTTCCCCCTTTAGCCCTGCCCATACACGATTCTGCCTCGCCCATTCCCCTTTCAGCCTCCCCCCTACGGCCCCTAGAGCCCCGGCAAGCCCCCCCCTTTAGCCCCGCCCCTTCCGGCTTTAGCCCCGCCCACCCCGCCCTTGGCCCCGCCCATTCCCCCTTTAGCCACGCCCATTCCGCCTTCAGCCACGGCCTTTCCCCCTTTAGCCCTGCCCATACACCATTCTGCCTCGCCCATTCCCCTTTTAGCCTCTCCCCTACGGCCCCTAGAGCCCCGGCAAGCCCCCCCCTTTAGCCCCGCCCCTTCCGGCTTTAGCCCCGCCCACTCCGCCCTTAGCCCCGCCCACCCCGCCCTTGGCCCCGCCCATTCCCCCTTTAGCCACGCCCATTCCGCCTTCAGCCACGGCCTTTCCCGCTTTAGCCCTGCCCATACACGATTCTGCCTTGCCCATTCCCCTTTTAGCCTCCCCCCTACGGCCCCTAGAGCCCCGGCAAGCCCCCCCTTTAGCCCCGCCCCTTCCGGCTTTAGCCCCGCCCCTTCCGGCTTTAGCCCCGCCCACCCCGCCCTTGGCCCCGCCCATTCCCCCTTTAGCCACGCCCATTCCGCCTTCAGCCACGGCCTTTCCCCCTTTAGCCCTGCCCATACACGATTCTGCCTCGCCCATTCCCCTTTTAGCCTCCCCCCTACGGCCCCTAGAGCCCCGGCAAGCCCCCCCCTTTAGCCCCGCCCCTTCCGGCTTTAGCCCCGCCCACTCCGCCCTTAGCCCCGCCCACCCCGCCCTTGGCCCCGCCCATTCCCCCTTTAGCCACGCCCATTCCGCCTACAGCCACGGCCTTTCCCCCTTTAGCCCTGCCCATACACGATTCTGCCTTGCCCATTCCCCTTTTAGCCTCCCCCTACGGCCCCTAGAGCCCCGGCAAGCCCCCTCCTTTAGCCCCGCCCCTTCCGGCTTTAGCCCCGCCCACTCCGCCCTTAGCCCCGCCCACTCCGCCCTTAGCCCCGCCCACCCCGCCCTTGGCTCCGCCCATTCCCCCTTTAGCCACGCCCATTCCGCCTTCAGCCACGGCCTTTCCCCCTTTAGCCCTGCCCATACAGGATTCTGCCTCGCCCATTCCCCTTTTAGCCTCCCCCCTACGGCCCGTAGAGCCCCGGCAAGCCCCCCCTTTAGCCCCGCCCCTTCCGGCTTTAGCCCCGCCCCTTCCGGCTTTAGCCCCGCCCACTCCGCCCTTAGCCCCGCCCACTCCGCCCTTAGCCCCGCCCACCCCGCCCTTGGCCCCGCCCATTCCCCCTTTAGCCACGCCCATTCCGCCTTCAGCCACGGCCTTTCCCCCTTTAGCCCTGCCCATACACGATTCTGCTTCGCCCATTCCCCTTTTAGCCTCCCCCCTACGGCCCCTAGAGCCCCGGCAAGCCCCCCCCCCTTTAGCCCCGCCCCTTCCGGCTTTAGCCCCGCCCCTTCCGCCCTTAGCCCCGCCCACCCCGCCCTTGGCCCCGCCCATTCCCCCTTTAGCCACGCCCATTCCGCCTTCAGCCACGGCCTTTCCCCCTTTAGCCCTGCCCATACACGATTCTGCCTCGCCCATTCCCCTTTTAGCCTCTCCCCTACGGCCCCTAGAGCCCCGGCAAGCCCCCCCCCCCTTTAGCCCCGCCCCTTCCGGCTTTAGCCCCGCCCACTCCGCCCTTAGCCCCGCCCACCCCGCCCTTGGCCCCGCCCATTCCCCCTTTAGCCACGCCCATTCCGCCTTCAGCCACGGCCTTTCCCCCTTTAGCCCTGCCCATACACGATTCTGCCTCGCCCATTCCCCTTTTAGCCTCTCCCCTACGGCCCCTAGAGCCCCGGCAAGCCCCCCCTTTAGCCCCGCCCCTTCCGGCTTTAGCCCCGCCCACTCCGCCCTTAGCCCCGCCCACCCCGCCCTTGGCCCCGCCCATTCCCCCTTTAGCCACGCCCATTCCGCCTTCAGCCACAGCCTTTCCCCCTTTAGCCCTGCCCATACACGATTCTGCCTCGCCCATTCCCCTTTTAGCCTCCCCCCTACGGCCCCTAGAGCCCCGGCAAGCCTCCCCCTTAGCCCCGCCCCTTCCGGCTTTAGCCCCGCCCCTTCCGGCTTTAGCCCCGCCCACTCCGCCCTTAGCCCCGCCCAACCCGCCCTTGGCCCCGCCCATTCCCCCTTTAGCCACGCCCATTCCGCCTTCAGCCACGGCCTTTCCCCCTTTAGCCCTGCCCATACACGATTCTGCCTCGCCCATTCCCCTTTTAGCCTCCCCCCTACGGCCCCTAGAGCCCTGGCAAGCCCCACCCCCTTTAGCCCCGCCCCTTCCGGCTTTAGCCCCGCCCCTTCCGGCTTTAGCCCCGCCCACTCCGCCCTTAGCCCCGCCCACCCCGCCCATTCCCCCTTTAGCCACGCCCATTCCGCCTTCAGCCACGGCCTTTCCCCCTTTAGCCCTGCCCATACAGGATTCTGCCTCGCCCATTCCCCTTTTAGCCTCTCCCCTACGGCCCCTAGAGCCCCGGCAAGCCCCCCCCTTTAGCCCCGCCCCTTCCGGCTTTAGCCCCGTCCACTCCGCCCTTAGCCCCGCCCACCCCGCCCTTGGCCCCGCCCATTCCCCCTTTAGCCACGCCCATTCCGCCTTCAGCCACGGCCTTTCCCCCTTTAGCCCTGCCCATACACGATTCTGCCTCGCCCATTCCCCTTTTAGCCTCCCCCCTACGGCCCCTAGAGCCCCGGCAAGCCTCCCCCTTAGCCCCGCCCCTTCCGGCTTTCGCCCCGCCCACTCCGCCCTTAGCCCCGCCCACTCCGCCCTTAGCCCCGCCCACCCCGCCCTTGGCCCCGCCCATTCCCCCTTTAGCCACGCCCATTCCGCCTTCAGCCACGGCCTTTCCCCCTTTAGCCCTGCCCATACACGATTCTGCCTCGCCCATTCCCCTTTTAGCCTCCCCCCTACGGCCCCTAGAGCCCCGGCAAGCCCCCCCCCTTTAGCCCCGCCCCTTCCGGCTTTAGCCCCGCCCCTTCCGGCTTTAGCCCCGCCCACTCCGCCCTTAGCCCCGCCCACCCCGCCCATTCCCCCTTTAGCCACGCCCATTCCGCCTTCAGCCACGGCCTTTCCCCCTTTAGCCCTGCCCATACACCATTCTGCCTCGCCCATTCCCCTTTGAGCCTCCCCCCTACGGCCCCTAGAGCCCCGGCAAGCCCCCCCCTTTAGCCCCGCCCCTTCCGGCTTTAGCCCCGTCCACTCCGCCCTTAGCCCCGCCCACCCCGCCCTTGGCCCCGCCCATTCCCCCTTTAGCCACGCCCATTCCGCCTACAGCCACGGCCTTTCCCCCTTTAGCCCTGCCCATACACGATTCTGCCTTGCCCATTCCCCTTTTAGCCTCCCCCCTACGGCCCCTAGAGCCCCGCAAGCCCCCCCCTTTAGCCCCGCCCCTTCCGGCTTTAGCCCCGCCCACTCCGCCCTTAGCCCCGCCCACTCCGCCCTTAGCCCCGCCCACCCCGCCCTTGGCCCCGCCCATTCCCCCTTTAGCCACGCCCATTCCGCCTTCAGCCACGGCCTTTCCCCCTTTAGCCCTGCCCATACACCATTCTGCCTCGCCCATTCCCCTTTGAGCCTCCCCCCTACAACCCCTAGAGCCCCGGCAAGCCCCCCCCCCTTTAGCCCCGCCCCTTCCGGCTTTAGCCCCGCCCACTCCGCCCTTAGCCCCGCCCACCCCGCCCTTGGCCCCGCCCATTCCCCCTTTAGCCACGCCCATTCCGCCTTCAGCCACGGCCTTTCCCCCTTTAGCCCTGCCCATACACCATTCTGCCTCGCCCATTCCCCTTTTAGCCTCTCCCCTACGGCCCCTAGAGCCCCGGCAGGCCCCCCCCTTTAGCCCCGGCCCTTCCGGCTTTAGCCCCGCCCACTCCGCCCTTAGCCCCGCCCACCCCGCCCTTGGCCCCGCCCATTCCCCCTTTAGCCACGCCCATTCCGCCTTCAGCCACGGCCTTTCCCCCTTTAGCCCTGCCCATACACGATTCTGCCTCGCCCATTCCCCTTTTAGCCTCTCCCCTACGGCCCCTAGAGCCCCGGCAAGCCCCCCCCTTTAGCCCCGCCCCTTCCGGCTTTAGCCCCGCCCCTTCCGGCTTTAGCCCCGCCCACTCCGCCCTTAGCCCCGCCCACCCCGCCCTTGGCCCCGCCCATTCCCCCTTTAGCCACGCCCATTCCGCCTTCAGCCACGGCCTTTCCCCCTTTAGCCCTGCCCATACACCATTCTGCCTCGCCCATTCCCCTTTTAGCCTCCCCCCTACGGCCCCTAGAGCCCCGGCAAGCCCCCCCCTTTAGCCCCGCCCCTTCCGGCTTTAGCCCCGCCCACTCCGCCCTTAGCCCCGCCCACTCCGCCCTTAGCCCCGCCCACCCCGCCCTTGGCCCCGCCCATTCCCCCTTTAGCCACGCCCATTCCGCCTTCAGCCACGGCCTTTCCCCCTTTAGCCCTGCCCATACACCATTCTGCCTCGCCCATTCCCCTTTTAGCCTCCCCCCTACGGCCCCTAGAGCCCCGGCAAGCCCCCCCCCTTTAGCCCCGCCCCTTCCGGCTTTAGCCCCGCCCACCCCGCCCTTGGCCCCGCCCATTCCCCCTTTAGCCACGCCCATTCCGCCTTCAGCCACGGCCTTTCCCCCTTTAGCCCTGCCCATACACGATTCTGCCTTGCCCATTCCCCTTTTAGCCTCCCCCCTACGGCCCCTAGAGCCCCGGCAAGCCCCCCCCTTTAGCCCCGCCCCTTCCGGCTTTAGCCCCGCCCCTTCCGGCTTTAGCCCCGCCCACCCCGCCCTTGGCCCCGCCCATTCCCCCTTTAGCCACGCCCATTCCGCCTTCAGCCACGGCCTTTCCCCCTTTAGCCCTGCCCATACACGATTCTGCCTCGCCCATTCCCCTTTTAGCCTCTCCCCTACGGCCCCTAGAGCCCCGGCAAGCCCCCCCCTTTAGCCCCGCCCCTTCCGGCTTTAGCCCCGCCCACTCCGCCCTTAGCCCCGCCCACCCCGCCCTTGGCCCCGCCCATTCCCCCTTTAGCCACGCCCATTCCGCCTTCAGCCACGGCCTTTCCCCCTTTAGCCCTGCCCATACACGATTCTGCCTCGCCCATTCCCCTTTTAGCCTCCCCCCTACGGCCCCTAGAGCCCTGGCAAGCCCCACCCCCTTTAGCCCCGCCCCTTCCGGCTTTAGCCCCGCCCCTTCCGGCTTTATCCCCGCCCACTCCGCCCTTAGCCCCGCCCACCCCGCCCATTCCCCCTTTAGCCACGCCCATTCCGCCTTCAGCCACGGCCTTTCCCCCTTTAGCCCTGCCCATACAGGATTCTGCCTCGCCCATTCCCCTTTTAGCCTCTCCCCTACGGCCCCTAGAGCCCCGGCAAGCCCCCCCCTTTAGCCCCGCCCCTTCCGGCTTTAGCCCCGTCCACTCCGCCCTTAGCCCCGCCCACCCCGCCCTTGGCCCCGCCCATTCCCCCTTTAGCCACGCCCATTCCGCCTTCAGCCACGGCCTTTCCCCCTTTAGCCCTGCCCATACACGATTCTGCCTCGCCCATTCCCCTTTTAGCCTCCCCCCTACGGCCCCTAGAGCCCCGGCAAGCCTCCCCCTTAGCCCCGCCCCTTCCGGCTTTAGCCCCGCCCACTCCGCCCTTAGCCCCGCCCACTCCGCCCTTAGCCCCGCCCACCCCGCCCTTGGCCCCGCCCATTCCCCCTTTAGCCACGCCCATTCCGCCTTCAGCCACGGCCTTTCCCCCTTTAGCCCTGCCCATACACGATTCTGCCTCGCCCATTCCCCTTTTAGCCTCCCCCCTACGGCCCCTAGAGCCCCGGCAAGCCCCCCCCCCTTTAGCCCCGCCCCTTCCGGCTTTAGCCCCGCCCCTTCCGGCTTTAGCCCCGCCCACTCCGCCCTTAGCCCCGCCCACCCCGCCCATTCCCCCTTTAGCCACGCCCATTCCGCCTTCAGCCACGGCCTTTCCCCCTTTAGCCCTGCCCATACACCATTCTGCCTCGCCCATTCCCCTTTGAGCCTCCCCCCTACGGCCCCTAGAGCCCCGGCAAGCCCCCCCCTTTAGCCCCGCCCCTTCCGGCTTTAGCCCCGTCCACTCCGCCCTTAGCCCCGCCCACCCCGCCCTTGGCCCCGCCCATTCCCCCTTTAGCCACGCCCATTCCGCCTACAGCCACGGCCTTTCCCCCTTTAGCCCTGCCCATACACGATTCTGCCTCGCCCATTCCCCTTTTAGCCTCCCCCCTACGGCCCCTAGAGCCCCGCAAGCCCCCCCCTTTAGCCCCGCCCCTTCCGGCTTTAGCCCCGCCCACTCCGCCCTTAGCCCCGCCCACTCCGCCCTTAGCCCCGCCCACCCCGCCCTTGGCCCCGCCCATTCCCCCTTTAGCCACGCCCATTCCGCCTTCAGCCACGGCCTTTCCCCCTTTAGCCCTGCCCATACACCATTCTGCCTCGCCCATTCCCCTTTGAGCCTCCCCCCTACGGCCCCTAGAGCCCCGGCAAGCCCCCCCCCCTTTAGCCCCGCCCCTTCCGGCTTTAGCCCCGCCCACTCCGCCCTTAGCCCCGCCCACCCCGCCCTTGGCCCCGCCCATTCCCCCTTTAGCCACGCCCATTCCGCCTTCAGCCACGGCCTTTCCCCCTTTAGCCCTGCCCATACACCATTCTGCCTCGCCCATTCCCCTTTTAGCCTCTCCCCTACGGCCCCTAGAGCCCCGGCAGGCCCCCCCCTTTAGCCCCGGCCCTTCCGGCTTTAGCCCCGCCCACTCCGCCCTTAGCCCCGCCCACCCCGCCCTTGGCCCCGCCCATTCCCCCTTTAGCCACGCCCATTCCGCCTTCAGCCACGGCCTTTCCCCCTTTAGCCCTGCCCATACACGATTCTGCCTCGCCCATTCCCCTTTTAGCCTCTCCCCTACGGCCCCTAGAGCCCCGGCAAGCCCCCCCCTTTAGCCCCGCCCCTTCCGGCTTTAGCCCCGCCCCTTCCGGCTTTAGCCCCGCCCACTCCGCCCTTAGCCCCGCCCACCCCGCCCTTGGCCCCGCCCATTCCCCCTTTAGCCACGCCCATTCCGCCTTCAGCCACGGCCTTTCCCCCTTTAGCCCTGCCCATACACCATTCTGCCTCGCCCATTCCCCTTTTAGCCTCCCCCCTACGGCCCCTAGAGCCCCGGCAAGCCCCCCCCTTTAGCCCCGCCCCTTCCGGCTTTAGCCCCGCCCACTCCGCCCTTAGCCCCGCCCACTCCGCCCTTAGCCCCGCCCACCCCGCCCTTGGCCCCGCCCATTCCCCCCTTTAGCCACGCCCATTCCGCCTTCAGCCACGGCCTTTCCCCCTTTAGCCCTGCCCATACACCATTCTGCCTCGCCCATTCCCCTTTTAGCCTCCCCCCTACGGCCCCTAGAGCCCCGGCAAGCCCCCCCCCTTTAGCCCCGCCCCTTCCGGCTTTAGCCCCGCCCACCCCGCCCTTGGCCCCGCCCATTCCCCCTTTAGCCACGCCCATTCCGCCTTCAGCCACGGCCTTTCCCCCTTTAGCCCTGCCCATACACGATTCTGCCTTGCCCATTCCCCTTTTAGCCTCCCCCCTACGGCCCCTAGAGCCCCGGCAAGCCCCCCCCTTTAGCCCCGCCCCTTCCGGCTTTAGCCCCGCCCCTTCCGGCTTTAGCCCCGCCCACCCCGCCCTTGGCCCCGCCCATTCCCCCTTTAGCCACGCCCATTCCGCCTTCAGCCACGGCCTTTCCCCCTTTAGCCCTGCCCATACACCATTCTGCCTCGCCCATTCCCCTTTTAGCCTCTCCCCTACGGCCCCTAGAGCCCCGGCAAGCCCCCCCCTTTAGCCCCGCCCCTTCCGGCTTTAGCCCCGCCCACTCCGCCCTTAGCCCCGCCCACCCCGCCCTTGGCCCCGCCCATTCCCCCTTTAGCCACGCCCATTCCGCCTTCAGCCACGGCCTTTCCCCCTTTAGCCCTGCCCATACAGGATTCTGCCTCGCCCATTCCCCTTTTAGCCTCCCCCCTACGGCCCCTAGAGCCCCGGCAAGCCCCCCCCTTTAGCCCCGCCCCTTCCGGCTTTAGCCCCGCCCCTTCCGGCTTTAGCCCCGCCCACTCCGCCCTTAGCCCCGCCCACCCCGCCCTTGGCCCCGCCCATTCCCCCTTTAGCCACGCCCATTCCGCCTTCAGCCACGGCCTTTCCCCCTTTAGCCCTGCCCATACACGATTCTGCCTCGCCCATTCCCCTTTTAGCCTCCCCCCTACGGCCCCTAGAGCCCCGGCAAGCCCCCCCCCCCCTTTAGCCCCGCCCCTTCCGGCTTTAGCCCCGCCCACTCCGCCCTTAGCCCCGCCCACCCCGCCCTTGGCCCCGCCCATTCCCCCTTTAGCCACGCCCATTCCGCCTTCAGCCACGGCCTTTCCCCCTTTAGCCCTGCCCATACACGATTCTGCCTCGCCCATTCCCCTTTTAGCCTCTCCCCTACGGCCCCTAGAGCCCCGGCAGGCCCCCCCCCTTTAGCCCCGCCCCTTCCGGCTTTAGCCCCGCCCACTCCGCCCTTAGCCCCGCCCACCCCGCCCTTGGCCCCGCCCATTCCCCCTTTAGCCACGCCCATTCCGCCTTCAGCCACGGCCTTTCCCCCTTTAGCCCTGCCCATACACCATTCTGCCTCGCCCATTCCCCTTTTAGCCTCCCCCCTACGGCCCCTAGAGCCCCGGCAAGCCCCCCCCCTTTAGCCCCGGCCCTTCCGGCGTTAGCCCCGCCCCTTCCGGCTTTAGGCCCGCCCACTCCGCCCTTGGCCCCGCCCACCCCGCCCATTCCCCCTTTAGCCACGCCCATTCCGCCTTCAGCCACGGCCTTTCCCCCTTTAGCCCTGCCCATACACGATTCTGCCTCGCCCATTCCCCTTTTAGCCTCCCCCCTACGGCCCCGAGAGCCCCGGCAAGCCCCCCCCCGCATTTAGCCCCGCCCCTTCCGGCTTTAGCCCCGCCCCTTCCGGCTTTAGCCCCGCCCACTCCGCCCTTAGCCCCGCCCACCCCGCCCTTGGCCCCGCCCATTCCCCCTTTAGCCACGCCCATTCCGCCTTCAGCCACGGCCTTTCCCCCTTTAGCCCTGCCCATACACCATTCTGCCTCGCCCATTCCCCTTTTAGCCTCCCCCCTACGGCCCCTAGAGCCCCGGCAAGCCCCCCCCTTTAGCCCCGCCCCTTCCGGCTTTAGCCCCGCCCACTCCGCCCTTAGCCCCGCCCACTCCGCCCTTAGCCCCGCCCACCCTGCCCTTGGCCCCGCCCATTCCCCCTTTAGCCACGCCCATTCCGCCTTCAGCCACGGCCTTTCCCCCTTTAGCCCTGCCCATACACCATTCTGCCTCGCCCATTCCCCTTTTAGCCTCCCCCCTACGGCCCGTAGAGCCCCGGCAAGCCCCCCCCTTTAGCCCCGCCTTTCCCGGCTTTAGCCCCGCCCCTTCCGGCTTTAGCCCCGCCCACTCCGCCCTTAGCCCCGCCCACCCCGCCCTTGGCCCCGCCCATTCCCCCTTTAGCCACGCCCATTCCGCCTTCAGCCACGGCCTTTCCCCCTTTAGCCCTGCCCATACACGATTCTGCCTCGCCCATTCCCCTTTTAGCCTCCCCCCTACGGCCCCTAGAGCCCCGGCAAGCCCCCCCCTTTAGCCCCGCCCCTTCCGGCTTTAGCCCCGCCCACTCCGCCCTTAGCCCCGCCCACCCCGCCCTTGGCCCCGCCCATTCCCCCTTTAGCCACGCCCATTCCGCCTACAGCCACGGCCTTTCCCCCTTTAGCCCTGCCCATACACGATTCTGCCTTGCCCATTCCCCTTTTAGCCTCCCCCTACGGCCCCTAGAGCCCCGGCAAGCCCCCCCCTTTAGCCCCGCCCCTTCCGGCTTTAGCCCCGCCCACTCCGCCCTTAGCCCCGCCCACTCCGCCCTTAGCCCCGCCCACCCCGCCCTTGGCTCCGCCCATTCCCCCTTTAGCCACGCCCATTCCGCCTTCAGCCACGGCCTTTCCCCCTTTAGCCCTGCCCATACACGATTCTGCCTCGCCCATTCCCCTTTTAGCCTCCCCCCTACGGCCCGTAGAGCCCCGGCAAGCCCCCCCTTTAGCCCCGCCCCTTCCGGCTTTAGCCCCGCCCCTTCCGGCTTTAGCCCCGCCCACTCCGCCCTTAGCCCCGCCCACTCCGCCCTTAGCCCCGCCCACCCCGCCCTTGGCCCCGCCCATTCCCCCTTTAGCCACGCCCATTCCGCCTTCAGCCACGGCCTTTCCCCCTTTAGCCCTGCCCATACACGATTCTGCTTCGCCCATTCCCCTTTTAGCCTCCCCCCTACGGCCCCTAGAGCCCCGGCAAGCCCCCCCCCCTTTAGCCCCGCCCCTTCCGGCTTTAGCCCCGCCCCTTCCGCCCTTAGCCCCGCCCACCCCGCCCTTGGCCCCGCCCATTCCCCCTTTAGCCACGCCCATTCCGCCTTCAGCCACGGCCTTTCCCCCTTTAGCCCTGCCCATACACGATTCTGCCTCGCCCATTCCCCTTTTAGCCTCTCCCCTACGGCCCCTAGAGCCCCGGCAAGCCCCCCCCCCCCCCTTTAGCCCCGCCCCTTCCGGCTTTAGCCCCGCCCACTCCGCCCTTAGCCCCGCCCACCCCCGCCCTTGGCCCCGCCCATTCCCCCTTTAGCCACGCCCATTCCGCCTTCAGCCACGGCCTTTCCCCCTTTAGCCCTGCCCATACACGATTCTGCCTCGCCCATTCCCCTTTTAGCCTCCCCCCTACGGCCCCTAGAGCCCCGGCAAGCCCCCCCTTTAGCCCCGCCCCTTCCGGCTTTAGCCCCGCCCCTTCCGGCTTTAGCCCCGCCCACTCCGCCCTTAGCCCCGCCCACCCCGCCCATTCCCCCTTTAGCCACGCCCATTCCGCCTTCAGCCACGGCCTTTCCCCCTTTAGCCCTGCCCATACACCATTCTGCCTCGCCCATTCCCCTTTGAGCCTCCCCCCTACGGCCCCTAGAGCCCCGGCAAGCCCCCCCCTTTAGCCCCGCCCCTTCCGGCTTTAGCCCCGTCCACTCCGCCCTTAGCCCCGCCCACCCCGCCCTTGGCCCCGCCCATTCCCCCTTTAGCCACGCCCATTCCGCCTACAGCCACGGCCTTTCCCCCTTTAGCCCTGCCCATACACGATTCTGCCTTGCCCATTCCCCTTTTAGCCTCCCCCCTACGGCCCCTAGAGCCCCGCAAGCCCCCCCCTTTAGCCCCGCCCCTTCCGGCTTTAGCCCCGCCCACTCCGCCCTTAGCCCCGCCCACTCCGCCCTTAGCCCCGCCCACCCCGCCCTTGGCCCCGCCCATTCCCCCTTTAGCCACGCCCATTCCGCCTTCAGCCACGGCCTTTCCCCCTTTAGCCCTGCCCATACACCATTCTGCCTCGCCCATTCCCCTTTGAGCCTCCCCCCTACGGCCCCTAGAGCCCCGGCAAGCCCCCCCCCCTTTAGCCCCGCCCCTTCCGGCTTTAGCCCCGCCCACTCCGCCCTTAGCCCCGCCCACCCCGCCCTTGGCCCCGCCCATTCCCCCTTTAGCCACGCCCATTCCGCCTTCAGCCACGGCCTTTCCCCCTTTAGCCCTGCCCATACACCATTCTGCCTCGCCCATTCCCCTTTTAGCCTCTCCCCTACGGCCCCTAGAGCCCCGGCAGGCCCCCCCCTTTAGCCCCGCCCCTTCCGGCTTTAGCCCCGCCCACTCCGCCCTTAGCCCCGCCCACCCCGCCCTTGGCCCCGCCCATTCCCCCTTTAGCCACGCCCATTCCGCCTTCAGCCACGGCCTTTCCCCCTTTAGCCCTGCCCATACACGATTCTGCCTCGCCCATTCCCCTTTTAGCCTCTCCCCTACGGCCCCTAGAGCCCCGGCAAGCCCCCCCCTTTAGCCCCGCCCCTTCCGGCTTTAGCCCCGCCCCTTCCGGCTTTAGCCCCGCCCACTCCGCCCTTAGCCCCGCCCACCCCGCCCTTGGCCCCGCCCATTCCCCCTTTAGCCACGCCCATTCCGCCTTCAGCCACGGCCTTTCCCCCTTTAGCCCTGCCCATACACCATTCTGCCTCGCCCATTCCCCTTTTAGCCTCCCCCCTACGGCCCCTAGAGCCCCGGCAAGCCCCCCCCTTTAGCCCCGCCCCTTCCGGCTTTAGCCCCGCCCACTCCGCCCTTAGCCCCGCCCACTCCGCCCTTAGCCCCGCCCACCCCGCCCTTGGCCCCGCCCATTCCCCCTTTAGCCACGCCCATTCCGCCTTCAGCCACGGCCTTTCCCCCTTTAGCCCTGCCCATACACCATTCTGCCTCGCCCATTCCCCTTTTAGCCTCCCCCCTACGGCCCCTAGAGCCCCGGCAAGCCCCCCCCCTTTAGCCCCGCCCCTTCCGGCTTTAGCCCCGCCCACCCCGCCCTTGGCCCCGCCCATTCCCCCTTTAGCCACGCCCATTCCGCCTTCAGCCACGGCCTTTCCCCCTTTAGCCCTGCCCATACACGATTCTGCCTCGCCCATTCCCCTTTTAGCCTCCCCCCTACGGCCCCTAGAGCCCCGGCAAGCCCCCCCCTTTAGCCCCGCCCCTTCCGGCTTTAGCCCCGCCCCTTCCGGCTTTAGCCCCGCCCACCCCGCCCTTGGCCCCGCCCATTCCCCCTTTAGCCACGCCCATTCCGCCTTCAGCCACGGCCTTTCCCCCTTTAGCCCTGCCCATACACGATTCTGCCTCGCCCATTCCCCTTTTAGCCTCCCCCCTACGGCCCCTAGAGCCCCGGCAAGCCCCCCCCTTTAGCCCCGCCCCTTCCGGCTTTAGCCCCGCCCACTCCGCCCTTAGCCCCGCCCACCCCGCCCTTGGCCCCGCCCATTCCCCCTTTAGCCACGCCCATTCCGCCTTCAGCCACGGCCTTTCCCCCTTTAGCCCTGCCCATACACGATTCTGCCTCGCCCATTCCCCTTTTAGCCTCCCCCCTACGGCCCCTAGAGCCCCGGCAAGCCCCCCCCCCCTTTAGCCCCGCCCCTTCCGGCTTTAGCCCCGCCCACTCCGCCCTTAGCCCCGCCCACCCCGCCCTTGGCCCCGCCCATTCCCCCTTTAGCCACGCCCATTCCGCCTTCAGCCACGGCCTTTCCCCCTTTAGCCCTGCCCATACACGATTCTGCCTCGCCCATTCCTATTTTAGCCTCTCCCCTACGGCCCCTAGAGCCCCGGCAGGCCCCCCCCTTTAGCCCCGCCCCTTCCGGCTTTAGCCCCGCCCACTCCGCCCTTAGCCCCGCCCACCCCGCCCTTGGCCCCGCCCATTCCCCCTTTAGCCACGCCCATTCCGCCTTCAGCCACGGCCTTTCCCCCTTTAGCCCTGCCCATACACCATTCTGCCTCGCCCATTCCCCTTTTAGCCTCCCCCCTACGGCCCCGAGAGCCCCGGCAAGCCCCCCCCGCATTTAGCCCCGCCCCTTCCGGCTTTAGCCCCGCCCCTTCCGGCTTTAGCCCCGCCCACTCCGCCCTTAGCCCCGCCCACCCCGCCCTTGGCCCCGCCCATTCCCCCTTTAGCCACGCCCATTCCGCCTTCAGCCACGGCCTTTCCCCCTTTAGCCCTGCCCATACACCATTCTGCCTCGCCCATTCCCCTTTTAGCCTCCCCCCTACGGCCCCGAGAGCCCCGGCAAGCCCCCCCCTTTAGCCCCGCCCCTTCCGGCTTTAGCCCCGCCCACTCCGCCCTTAGCCCCGCCCACTCCGCCCTTAGCCCCGCCCACCCTGCCCTTGGCCCCGCCCATTCCCCCTTTAGCCACGCCCATTCCGCCTTCAGCCACGGCCTTTCCCCCTTTAGCCCTGCCCATACACCATTCTGCCTCGCCCATTCCCCTTTTAGCCTCCCCCCTACGGCCCGTAGAGCCCCGGCAAGCCCCCCCCTTTAGCCCCGCCTTTCCCGGCTTTAGCCCCGCCCCTTCCGGCTTTAGCCCCGCCCACTCCGCCCTTAGCCCCGCCCACCCCGCCCTTGGCCCCGCCCATTCCCCCTTTAGCCACGCCCATTCCGCCTTCAGCCACGGCCTTTCCCCCTTTAGCCCTGCCCATACACGATTCTGCCTCGCCCATTCCCCTTTCAGCCTCCCCCCTACGGCCCCTAGAGCCCCGGCAAGCCCCCCCCCTTTAGCCCCGCCCCTTCCGGCTTTAGCCCCGCCCACTCCGCCCTTGGCCCCGCCCATTCCCCCTTTAGCCACGCCCATTCCGCCTTCAGCCACGGCCTTTCCCCCTTTAGCCCTGCCCATACACCATTCTGCCTCGCCCATTCCCCTTTTAGCCTCCCCCCTACGGCCCCTAGAGCCCCGGCAAGCCCCCCCCTTTAGCCCCGCCCCTTCCGGCTTTAGCCCCGCCCACTCCGCCCTTAGCCCCGCCCCACCCCGCCCTTGGCCCCGCCCATTCCCCCTTTAGCCACGCCCATTCCGCCTACAGCCACGGCCTTTCCCCCTTTAGCCCTGCCCATACACCATTCTGCCTCGCCCATTCCCCTTTTAGCCTCCCCCCTACGGCCCCTAGAGCCCCGGCAAGCCCCCCCCTTTAGCCCCGCCCCTTCCGGCTTTAGCCCCGCCCACTCCGCCCTTAGCCCCGCCCACCCCGCCCTTGGCCCCGCCCACCCTGCCCTTGGCCCCGCCCATTCCCCCTTTAGCCACGCCCATTCCGCCTTCAGCCACGGCCTTTCCCCCTTTAGCCCTGCCCATACACCATTCTGCCTCGCCCATTCCCCTTTTAGCCTCCCCCCTACGGCCCGTAGAGCCCCGGCAAGCCCCCCCCTTTAGCCCCGCCTTTCCCGGCTTTAGCCCCGCCCCTTCCGGCTTTAGCCCCGCCCACTCCGCCCTTAGCCCCGCCCACCCCGCCCTTGGCCCCGCCCATTCCCCCTTTAGCCACGCCCATTCCGCCTTCAGCCACGGCCTTTCCCCCTTTAGCCCTGCCCATACACGATTCTGCCTCGCCCATTCCCCTTTCAGCCTCCCCCCTACGGCCCCTAGAGCCCCGGCAAGCCCCCCCCTTTAGCCCCGCCCCTTCCGGCTTTAGCCCCGCCCACCCCGCCCTTGGCCCCGCCCATTCCCCCTTTAGCCACGCCCATTCCGCCTTCAGCCACGGCCTTTCCCCCTTTAGCCCTGCCCATACACCATTCTGCCTCGCCCATTCCCCTTTGAGCCTCCCCCCTACGGCCCCTAGAGCCCCGGCAAGCCCCCCCCTTTAGCCCCGCCCCTTCCGGCTTTAGCCCCGTCCACTCCGCCCTTAGCCCCGCCCACCCCGCCCTTGGCCCCGCCCATTCCCCCTTTAGCCACGCCCATTCCGCCTACAGCCACGGCCTTTCCCCCTTTAGCCCTGCCCATACACGATTCTGCCTTGCCCATTCCCCTTTTAGCCTCCCCCCTACGGCCCCTAGAGCCCCGCAAGCCCCCCCCTTTAGCCCCGCCCCTTCCGGCTTTAGCCCCGCCCACTCCGCCCTTAGCCCCGCCCACTCCGCCCTTAGCCCCGCCCACCGCGCCCTTGGCCCCGCCCATTCCCCCTTTAGCCACGCCCATTCCGCCTTCAGCCACGGCCTTTCCCCCTTTAGCCCTGCCCATACACCATTCTGCCTCGCCCATTCCCCTTTGAGCCTCCCCCCCTACGGCCCCTAGAGCCCCGGCAAGCCCCCCCCCCTTTAGCCCCGCCCCTTCCGGCTTTAGCCCCGCCCACTCCGCCCTTAGCCCCGCCCACCCCGCCCTTGGCCCCGCCCATTCCCCCTTTAGCCACGCCCATTCCGCCTTCAGCCACGGCCTTTCCCCCTTTAGCCCTGCCCATACACCATTCTGCCTCGCCCATTCCCCTTTTAGCCTCTCCCCTACGGCCCCTAGAGCCCCGGCAGGCCCCCCCCCTTTAGCCCCGCCCCTTCCGGCTTTAGCCCCGCCCACTCCGCCCTTAGCCCCGCCCACCCCGCCCTTGGCCCCGCCCATTCCCCCTTTAGCCACGCCCATTCCGCCTTCAGCCACGGCCTTTCCCCCTTTAGCCCTGCCCATACACGATTCTGCCTCGCCCATTCCCCTTTTAGCCTCTCCCCTACGGCCCCTAGAGCCCCGGCAAGCCCCCCCCTTTAGCCCCGCCCCTTCCGGCTTTAGCCCCGCCCCTTCCGGCTTTAGCCCCGCCCACTCCGCCCTTAGCCCCGCCCACCCCGCCCTTGGCCCCGCCCATTCCCCCTTTAGCCACGCCCATTCCGCCTTCAGCCACGGCCTTTCCCCCTTTAGCCCTGCCCATACACCATTCTGCCTCGCCCATTCCCCTTTTAGCCTCCCCCCTACGGCCCCTAGAGCCCCGGCAAGCCCCCCCCTTTAGCCCCGCCCCTTCCGGCTTTAGCCCCGCCCACTCCGCCCTTAGCCCCGCCCACTCCGCCCTTAGCCCCGCCCACCCCGCCCTTGGCCCCGCCCATTCCCCCTTTAGCCACGCCCATTCCGCCTTCAGCCACGGCCTTTCCCCCTTTAGCCCTGCCCATACACCATTCTGCCTCGCCCATTCCCCTTTTAGCCTCCCCCCTACGGCCCCTAGAGCCCCGGCAAGCCCCCCCCCTTTAGCCCCGCCCCTTCCGGCTTTAGCCCCGCCCACCCCGCCCTTGGCCCCGCCCATTCCCCCTTTAGCCACGCCCATTCCGCCTTCAGCCACGGCCTTTCCCCCTTTAGCCCTGCCCATACACGATTCTGCCTCGCCCATTCCCCTTTTAGCCTCCCCCCTACGGCCCCTAGAGCCCCGGCAAGCCCCCCCCTTTAGCCCCGCCCCTTCCGGCTTTAGCCCCGCCCCTTCCGGCTTTAGCCCCGCCCACCCCGCCCTTGGCCCCGCCCATTCCCCCTTTAGCCACGCCCATTCCGCCTTCAGCCACGGCCTTTCCCCCTTTAGCCCTGCCCATACACGATTCTGCCTCGCCCATTCCCCTTTCAGCCTCCCCCCTACGGCCCCTAGAGCCCCGGCAAGCCCCCCCCCTTTAGCCCCCGCCCCTTCCGGCTTTAGCCCCGCCCACTCCGCCCTTAGCCCCGCCCACCCCGCCCTTGGCCCCGCCCATTCCCCCTTTAGCCACGCCCATTCCGCCTTCAGCCACGGCCTTTCCCCCTTTAGCCCTGCCCATACACGATTCTGCCTCGCCCATTCCCCTTTTAGCCTCCCCCCTACGGCCCCTAGAGCCCCGGCAAGCCCCCCCCCCCTTTAGCCCCGCCCCTTCCGGCTTTAGCCCCGCCCACTCCGCCCTTAGCCCCGCCCACCCCGCCCTTGGCCCCGCCCATTCCCCCTTTAGCCACGCCCATTCCGCCTTCAGCCACGGCCTTTCCCCCTTTAGCCCTGCCCATACACGATTCTGCCTCGCCCATTCCCCTTTTAGCCTCTCCCCTACGGCCCCTAGAGCCCCGGCAGGCCCCCCCCTTTAGCCCCGCCCCTTCCGGCTTTAGCCCCGCCCACTCCGCCCTTAGCCCCGCCCACCCCGCCCTTGGCCCCGCCCATTCCCCCTTTAGCCACGCCCATTCCGCCTTCAGCCACGGCCTTTCCCCCTTTAGCCCTGCCCATACACCATTCTGCCTCGCCCATTCCCCTTTTAGCCTCCCCCCTACGGCCCCTAGAGCCCCGGCAAGCCCCCCCCCCTTTAGCCCCGGCCCTTCCGGCGTTAGCCCCGCCCCTTCCGGCTTTAGGCCCGCCCACTCCGCCCTTGGCCCCGCCCACCCCGCCCATTCCCCCTTTAGCCACGCCCATTCCGCCTTCAGCCACGGCCTTTCCCCCTTTAGCCCTGCCCATACACGATTCTGCCTCGCCCATTCCCCTTTTAGCCTCCCCCCTACGGCCCCGAGAGCCCCGGCAAGCCCCCCCCCGCATTTAGCCCCGCCCCTTCCGGCTTTAGCCCCGCCCCTTCCGGCTTTAGCCCCGCCCACTCCGCCCTTAGCCCCGCCCACCCCGCCCTTGGCCCCCGCCCATTCCCCCTTTAGCCACGCCCATTCCGCCTTCAGCCACGGCCTTTCCCCCTTTAGCCCTGCCCATACACCATTCTGCCTCGCCCATTCCCCTTTTAGCCTCCCCCCTACGGCCCCTAGAGCCCCGGCAAGCCCCCCCCTTTAGCCCCGCCCCTTCCGGCTTTAGCCCCGCCCACTCCGCCCTTAGCCCCGCCCACTCCGCCCTTAGCCCCGCCCACCCTGCCCTTGGCCCCGCCCATTCCCCCTTTAGCCACGCCCATTCCGCCTTCAGCCACGGCCTTTCCCCCTTTAGCCCTGCCCATACACCATTCTGCCTCGCCCATTCCCCTTTTAGCCTCCCCCCTACGGCCCGTAGAGCCCCGGCAAGCCCCCCCCTTTAGCCCCGCCTTTCCCGGCTTTAGCCCCGCCCCTTCCGGCTTTAGCCCCGCCCACTCCGCCCTTAGCCCCGCCCACCCCGCCCTTGGCCCCGCCCATTCCCCCTTTAGCCACGCCCATTCCGCCTTCAGCCACGGCCTTTCCCCCTTTAGCCCTGCCCATACACGATTCTGCCTCGCCCATTCCCCTTTCAGCCTCCCCCCTACGGCCCCTAGAGCCCCGGCAAGCCCCCCCCCTTTAGCCCCGCCCCTTCCGGCTTTAGCCCCGCCCACTCCGCCCTTGGCCCCGCCCATTCCCCCTTTAGCCACGCCCATTCCGCCTTCAGCCACGGCCTTTCCCCCTTTAGCCCTGCCCATACACCATTCTGCCTCGCCCATTCCCCTTTTAGCCTCCCCCCTACGGCCCCTAGAGCCCCGGCAAGCCCCCCCCTTTAGCCCCGCCCCTTCCGGCTTTAGCCCCGCCCACTCCGCCCTTAGCCCCGCCCACCCCGCCCTTGGCCCCGCCCATTCCCCCTTTAGCCACGCCCATTCCGCCTACAGCCACGGCCTTTCCCCCTTTAGCCCTGCCCATACACCATTCTGCCTCGCCCATTCCCCTTTTAGCCTCCCCCCTACGGCCCCTAGAGCCCCGGCAAGCCCCCCCCTTTAGCCCCGCCCCTTCCGGCTTTAGCCCCGCCCACTCCGCCCTTAGCCCCGCCCACCCCGCCCTTGGCCCCGCCCACCCTGCCCTTGGCCCCGCCCATTCCCCCTTTAGCCACGCCCATTCCGCCTTCAGCCACGGCCTTTCCCCCTTTAGCCCTGCCCATACACCATTCTGCCTCGCCCATTCCCCTTTTAGCCTCCCCCCTACGGCCCGTAGAGCCCCGGCAAGCCCCCCCCTTTAGCCCCGCCTTTCCCGGCTTTAGCCCCGCCCCTTCCGGCTTTAGCCCCGCCCACTCCGCCCTTAGCCCCGCCCACCCCGCCCTTGGCCCCGCCCATTCCCCCTTTAGCCACGCCCATTCCGCCTTCAGCCACGGCCTTTCCCCCTTTAGCCCTGCCCATACACCATTCTGCCTCGCCCATTCCCCTTTTAGCCTCCCCCCTACGGCCCCTAGAGCCCCGGCAAGCCCCCCCCCCTTTAGCCCCGCCCCTTCCGGCTTTAGCCCCGCCCACTCCGCCCTTAGCCCCGCCCACCCCGCTTTTGGCCCCGCCCATTCCCCTTTAGCCACGCCCATTCCGCCTTCAGCCACGGCCTTTCCCCCTTTAGCCCTGCCCATACACGATTCTGCCTCGCCCATTCCCCTTTTAGCCTCCCCCCTACGGCCCGTAGAGCCCCGGCCAGCCCCCCCCTTTAGCCCCGCCCCTTCCGGCTTTAGCCCCGCCCACCCCGCCCTTGGCCCCGCCCATTCCCCCTTTAGCCACGCCCATTCCGCCTTCAGCCACGGCCTTTCCCCCTTTAGCCCTGCCCATACACGATTCTGCCTCGCCCATTCCCCTTTTAGCCTCCCCCCTACGGCCCGTAGAGCCCCGGCCAGCCCCCCCCTTTAGCCCCGCCCCTTCCGGCTTTAGCCCCGCCCACCCCGCCCTTGGCCCCGCCCATTCCCCCTTTAGCCACGCCCATTCCGCCTTCAGCCACGGCCTTTCCCCCTTTAGCCCTGCCCATACACGATTCTGCCTTGCCCATTCCCCTTTTAGCCTCCCCCCTACGGCCCCTAGAGCCCCGGCAAGCCCCCCCTTTAGCCCCGCCCCTTCCGGCTTTAGCCCCGCCCCTTCCGGCTTTAGCCCCGCCCACCCCGCCCTTGGCCCCGCCCATTCCCCCTTTAGCCACGCCCATTCCGCCTTCAGCCACGGCCTTTCCCCCTTTAGCCCTGCCCATACACGATTCTGCCTCGCCCATTCCCCTTTTAGCCTCCCCCCTACGGCCCCTAGAGCCCCGGCAAGCCCCCCCCCTTTAGCCCCGCCCCTTCCGGCTTTAGCCCCGCCCACTCCGCCCTTAGCCCCGCCCACCCCGCCCTTGGCCCCGCCCATTCCCCCTTTAGCCACGCCCATTCCGCCTACAGCCACGGCCTTTCCCCCTTTAGCCCTGCCCATACACGATTCTGCCTTGCCCATTCCCCTTTTAGCCTCCCCCTACGGCCCCTAGAGCCCCGGCAAGCCCCCCCCCTTTAGCCCCGCCCCTTCCGGCTTTAGCCCCGCCCACTCCGCCCTTAGCCCCGCCCACTCCGCCCTTAGCCCCGCCCACCCCGCCCTTGGCTCCGCCCATTCCCCCTTTAGCCACGCCCATTCCGCCTTCAGCCACGGCCTTTCCCCCTTTAGCCCTGCCCATACAGGATTCTGCCTCGCCCATTCCCCTTTTAGCCTCCCCCCTACGGCCCGTAGAGCCCCGGCAAGCCCCCCCTTTAGCCCCGCCCCTTCCGGCTTTAGCCCCGCCCCTTCCGGCTTTAGCCCCGCCCACTCCGCCCTTATCCCCGCCCACTCCGCACTTAGCCCCGCCCACCCCGCCCTTGGCTCCGCCCATTCCCCCTTTAGCCACGCCCATTCCGCCTTCAGCCACGGCCTTTCCCCCTTTAGCCCTGCCCATACAGGATTCTGCCTCGCCCATTCCCCTTTTAGCCTCTCCCCTACGGCCCCTAGAGCCCCGGCAAGCCCCCCCCTTTAGCCCCGCCCCTTCCGGCTTTAGCCCCGCCCACTCCGCCCTTGGCCCCGCCCACCCCGCCCTTGGCCCCGCCCATTCCCCCTTTAGCCACGCCCATTCCGCCTTCAGCCACGGCCTTTCCCCCTTTAGCCCTGCCCATACACGATTCTGCCTCGCCCATTCCCCTTTTAGCCTCCCCCCTACGGCCCCTAGAGCCCCGGCAAGCCCCCCCCCCCCTTAGCCCCGCCCCTTCCGGCTTTAGCCCCGCCCCTTCCGCCCTTAGCCCCGCCCACTCCGCCCTTAGCCCCGCCCACCCCCGCCCTTGGCCCCGCCCATTCCCCCTTTAGCCACGCCCATTCCGCCTTCAGCCACGGCCTTTCCCCCTTTAGCCCTGCCCATACACGATTCTGCCTCGCCCATTCCCCTTTTAGCCTCCCCCCTACGGCCCCTAGAGCCCCGGCAAGCCCCCCCCCCCTTTAGCCCCGCCCCTTCCGGCTTTAGCCCCGCCCCTTTCGGCTTTAGCCCCGCCCACTCCGCCCTTAGCCCCGCCCACCCCGCCCATTCCCCCTTTAGCCACGCCCATTCCGCCTTCAGCCACGGCCTTTCCCCCTTTAGCCCTGCCCATACACGATTCTGCCTCGCCCATTCCCCTTTGAGCCTCCCCCCTACGGCCCCTAGAGCCCCGGCAAGCCCCCCCCTTTAGCCCCGCCCCTTCCGGCTTTAGCCCCGCCCCTTCCGGCTTTAGCCCCGCCCACCCCGCCCTTGGCCCCGCCCATTCCCCCTTTAGCCACGCCCATTCCGCCTTCAGCCACGGCCTTTCCCCCTTTAGCCCTGCCCATACACGATTCTGCCTCGCCCATTCCCCTTTTAGCCTCCCCCCTACGGCCCGTAGAGCCCCGGCAAGCCCCCCCTTTAGCCCCGCCAATACCGGCTTTAGCCTCGCCCCTTCCGCCTTTAGCCCCGCCCACTCCGCCCTTAGCCCCGCCCAACCCTCCATTGGCCCCGCCCATTCCCCCTTTAGCCACGCCCATTCCGCCTTCAGCCACGGCCTTTCCCCCTTTAGCCCTGCCCATACACGATTCTGCCTCGCCCATTCCCCTTTTAGCCTCCCCCCTACGGCCCCTAGAGCCCCGGCAAGCCCCCCCCTTTAGCCCCGCCCCTTCCGGCTTTAGCCCCGCCCACTCCGCCATTAGCCCCGCCCACCCCGCCCTTGGCCCCGCCCATTCCCCCTTTAGCCACGCCCATTCCGCCTACAGCCACGGCCTTTCCCCCTTTAGCCCTGCCCATACACGATTCTGCCTTGCCCATTCCCCTTTTAGCCTCCCCCCTACGGCCCCTAGAGCCCCGGCAAGCCCCCCCCTTTAGCCCCGCCCCTTCCGGCTTTAGCCCCGCCCACTCCGCCCTTAGCCCCGCCCACTCCGCCCTTAGCCCCGCCCACCCCGCCCTTGGCCCCGCCCATTCCCCCTTTAGCCACGCCCATTCCGCCTTCAGCCACGGCCTTTCCCCCTTTAGCCCTGCCCATACAGGATTCTGCCTCGCCCATTCCCCTTTCAGCCTCCCCCCTACGGCCCGTAGAGCCCCGGCAAGCCCCCCCTTTAGCCCCGCCCCTTCCGGATTTAGCCCCGCCCCTTCCGGCTTTAGCCCCGCCCCTTCCGGTTTTAGCCCCGCCCACTCCGCCCTTAGCCCCGCCCACCCCGCCCTTGGCCCCGCCCATTCCCCCTTTAGCCACGCCCATTCCGCCTTCAGCCACGGCCTTTCCCCCTTTAGCCCTGCCCATACACGATTCTGCCTCGCCCATTCCCCTTTTAGCCTCTCCCCTACGTCCCCTAGAGCCCCGGCAAGCCCCCCCCCCTTTAGCCCCGCCCCTTCCGGCTTTAGCCCCGCCCACTCCGCCCTTAGCCCCGCCCACCCCGCCCTTGGCCCCGCCCATTCCCCCTTTAGCCACGCCCATTCCGCCTTCAGCCACGGCCTTTCCCCCTTTAGCCCTGCCCATACACGATTCTGCCTTGCCCATTCCCCTTTTAGCCTCCCCCCTACGGCCCCTAGAGCCCCGGCAAGCCCCCCCCGCATTTAGCCCCGCCCCTTCCGGCTTTAGCCCCGCCCCTTCCGGCTTTAGCCCCGCCCACTCCGCCCTTAGCCCCGCCCACCCCGCCCATTCCCCCTTTAGCCACGCCCATTCCGCCTTCAGCCACGGCCTTTCCCCCTTTAGCCCTGCCCATACACGATTCTGCCTCGCCCATTCCCCTTTGAGCCTCCCCCCTACGGCCCCTAGAGCCCCGGCAAGCCCCCCCCCCTTTAGCCCCGCCCCTTCCGGCTTTAGCCCCGTCCACTCCGCCCTTAGCCCCGCCCACCCCGCCCTTGGCCCCGCCCATTCCCCCTTTAGCCACGCCCATTCCGCCTTCAGCCACGGCCTTTCCCCCTTTAGCCCTGCCCATACACGATTCTGCCTTGCCCATTCCCCTTTTAGCCTCCCCCCTACGGCCCCTAGAGCCCCGCAAGCCCCCCCCTTTAGCCCCGCCCCTTCCGGCTTTAGCCCCGCCCACTCCGCCCTTAGCCCCGCCCACCCCGCCCTTAGCCCCGCCCACCCCGCCCTTGGCCCCGCCCATTCCCCCTTTAGCCACGCCCATTCCGCCTTCAGCCACGGCCTTTCCCCCTTTAGCCCTGCCCATACACCATTCTGCCTCGCCCATTCCCCTTTCAGCCTCCCCCCTACGGCCCCTAGAGCCCCGGCAAGCCCCCCCCCCTTTAGCCCCGCCCCTTCCGGCTTTAGCCCCGCCCACTCCGCCCTTAGCCCCGCCCACCCCGCCCTTGGCCCCGCCCATTCCCCCTTTAGCCACGCCCATTCCGCCTTCAGCCACGGCCTTTCCCCCTTTAGCCCTGCCCATACACGATTCTGCCTCGCCCATTCCCCTTTTAGCCTCCCCCCTACGGCCCCTAGAGCCCCGGCAAGCCCCCCCCTTAGCCCCGCCCCTTCCGGCTTTAGCCCCGCCCCTTCCGGCTTTAGCCCCGCCCACTCCGCCCTTAGCCCCGCCCACCCCGCCCTTGGCCCCGCCCATTCCCCCTTTAGCCACGCCCATTCCGCCTTCAGCCACGGCCTTTCCCCCTTTAGCCCTGCCCATACACGATTCTGCCTCGCCCATTCCCCTTTCAGCCTCCCCCCTACGGCCCCTAGAGCCCCGGCAAGCCCCCCCCTTTAGCCCCGCCCCTTCCGGCTTTAGCCCCGCCCACCCCGCCCTTGGCCCCGCCCATTCCCCCTTTAGCCACGCCCATTCCGCCTTCAGCCACGGCCTTTCCCCCTTTAGCCCTGCCCATACACGATTCTGCCTCGCCCATTCCCCTTTTAGCCTCCCCCCTACGGCCCCTAGAGCCCCGGCAAGCCCCCCCTTTAGCCCCGCCCCTTCCGGCTTTAGCCCCGCCCCTTCCGGTTTTAGCCCCGCCCACTCCGCCCTTAGCCCCGCCCACCCCGCCCTTGGCCCCGCCCATTCCCCCTTCAGCCACGCCCATTCCGCCTTCAGCCACGGCCTTTCCCCCTTTAGCCCTGCCCATACACGATTCTGCCTCGCCCATTCCCCTTTTAGCCTCCCCCCTACGGCCCCTAGAGCCCCGGCAAGCCCCCCCCCCCTTTAGCCCCGCCCCTTCCGGCTTTAGCCCCGCCCACTCCGCCCTTAGCCCCGCCCACCCCGCCCTTGGCCCCGCCCATTCCCCCTTTAGCCACGCCCATTCCGCCTTCAGCCACGGCCTTTCCCCCTTTAGCCCTGCCCATACACGATTCTGCCTCGCCCATTCCCCTTTCAGCCTCCCCCCTACGGCCCCTAGAGCCCCGGCAAGCCCCCCCCTTTAGCCCCGCCCCTTCCGGCTTTAGCCCCGCCCACCCCGCCCTTGGCCCCGCCCATTCCCCCTTTAGCCACGCCCATTCCGCCTTCAGCCACGGCCTTTCCCCCTTTAGCCCTGCCCATACACGATTCTGCCTCGCCCATTCCCCTTTTAGCCTCCCCCCTACGGCCCCTAGAGCCCCGGCAAGCCCTCCCCCTTAGCCCCGCCCCTTCCGGCTTTAGCCCCGCCCACTCCGCCCTTAGCCCCGCCCACCCCGCCCTTGGCCCCGCCCATTCCCCCTTTAGCCACGCCCATTCCGCCTTCAGCCACGGCCTTTCCCCCTTTAGCCCTGCCCATACACGATTCTGCCTCGCCCATTCCCCTTTCAGCCTCCCCCCTACGGCCCCTAGAGCCCCGGCAAGCCCCACCCCCTTTAGCCCCGCCCCTTCCGGCTTTAGCCCCGCCCCTTCCGGCTTTAGCCCCGCCCACTCCGCCCTTAGCCCCGCCCACCCCGCCCATTCCCCCTTTAGCCACGCCCATTCCGCCTTCAGCCACGGCCTTTCCCCCTTTAGCCCTGCCCATACAGGATTCTGCCTCGCCCATTCCCCTTTTAGCCTCTCCCCTACGGCCCCTAGAGCCCCGGCAAGCCCCCCCCTTTAGCCCCGCCCCTTCCGGCTTTAGCCCCGCCCACTCCGCCCTTAGCCCCGCCCACCCCGCCCTTGGCCCCGCCCATTCCCCCTTTAGCCACGCCCATTCCGCCTTCAGCCACGGCCTTTCCCCCTTTAGCCCTGCCCATACACGATTCTGCCTCGCCCATTCCCCTTTTAGCCTCTCCCCTACGGCCCCTAGAGCCCCGGCAAGCCCCCCCCTTTAGCCCCGCCCCTTCCGGCTTTAGCCCCGCCCACTCCGCCCTTAGCCCCGCCCACCCCGCCCTTGGCCCCGCCCATTCCCCCTTTAGCCACGCCCATTCCGCCTTCAGCCACGGCCTTTCCCCCTTTAGCCCTGCCCATACACGATTCTGCCTCGCCCATTCCCCTTTTAGCCTCCCCCCTACGGCCCCTAGAGCCCCGGCAAGCCCCACCCCCTTTAGCCCCGCCCCTTCCGGCTTTAGCCCCGCCCCTTCCGGCTTTATCCCCGCCCACTCCGCCCTTAGCCCCGCCCACCCCGCCCATTCCCCCTTTAGCCACGCCCATTCCGCCTTCAGCCACGGCCTTTCCCCCTTTAGCCCTGCCCATACAGGATTCTGCCTCGCCCATTCCCCTTTTAGCCTCTCCCCTACGGCCCCTAGAGCCCCGGCAAGCCCCCCCCTTTAGCCCCGCCCCTTCCGGCTTTAGCCCCGCCCACTCCGCCCTTAGCCCCGCCCACCCCGCACTTGGCCCCGCCCATTCCCCCTTTAGCCACGCCCATTCCGCCTTCAGCCACGGCCTTTCCCCCTTTAGCCCTGCCCATACACGATTCTGCCTCGCCCATTCCCCTTTTAGCCTCCCCCCTACGGCCCCTAGAGCCCCGGCAAGCCCCCCCCTTTAGCCCCGCCCCTTCCGGCTTTAGCCCCGCCCACTCCGCCCTTAGCCCCGCCCACCCCGCCCTTGGCCCCGCCCATTCCCCCTTTAGCCACGCCCATTCCGCCTACAGCCACGGCCTTTCCCCCTTTAGCCCTGCCCATACACGATTCTGCCTTGCCCATTCCCCTTTTAGCCTCCCCCCTACGGCCCCTAGAGCCCCGCAAGCCCCCCCCTTTAGCCCCGCCCCTTCCGGCTTTAGCCCCGCCCACTCCGCCCTTAGCCCCGCCCACTCCGCCCTTAGCCCCGCCCACCCCGCCCTTGGCCCCGCCCATTCCCCCTTTAGCCACGCCCATTCCGCCTTCAGCCACGGCCTTTCCCCCTTTAGCCCTGCCCATACACCATTCTGCCTCGCCCATTCCCCTTTTAGCCTCCCCCCTACGGCCCCTAGAGCCCCGGCAAGCCCCCCCCTTTAGCCCCGCCCCTTCCGGCTTTAGCCCCGCCCCTTCCGGTTTTAGCCCCGCCCACTCCGCCCTTAGGCCCGCCCACCCCGCCCTTGGCCCCGCCCATTCCCCCTTTAGCCACGCCCATTCCGCCTTCAGCCACGGCCTTTCCCCCTTTAGCCCTGCCCATACACGATTCTGCCTCGCCCATTCCCCTTTTAGCCTCCCCCCTACGGCCCGTAGAGCCCCGGCAAGCCCCCCCCTTTAGCCCCGCCCCTTCCGGCTTTAGCCCCGCCCCTTCCGGTTTTAGCCCCGCCCATTCCCCCTTTAGCCACGCCCATTCCGCCTTCAGCCACGGCCTTTCCCCCTTTAGCCCTGCCCATACACGATTCTCCCTCGCCCATTCCCCTTTGAGCCTCCCCCCTACGGCCCCTAGAGCCCCGGCAAGCCCCCCCCCTTAGCCCCGCCCCTTCCGGCTTTAGCCCCGCCCCTTCCGGCTTTAGCCCCGCCCACTCCGCCCTTAGCCCCGCCCACCCCGCCCTTGGCCCCGCCCATTCCCCCTTTAGCCACGCCCATTCCGCCTTCAGCCACGGCCTTTCCCCCTTTAGCCCTGCCCATACACGATTCTGCCTCGCTCATTCCCCTTTTAGCCTCCCCCCTACGGCCCCTAGAGCCCCGGCAAGCCCCACCCCCTTTAGCCCCGCCCCTTCCGGCTTTAGCCCCGCCCCTTCCGGCTTTAGCCCCGCCCACTCCGCCCTTAGCCCCGCCCACCCCGCCCATTCCCCCTTTAGCCACGCCCATTCCGCCTTCAGCCACGGCCTTTCCCCCTTTAGCCCTGCCCATACACGATTCTGCCTCGCCCATTCCCCTTTTAGCCTCCCCCCTACGGCCCCTAGAGCCCCGCCCCTTCCGGCTTTAGCCCCGCCCCTTCCGGTTTTAGCCCCGCCCACTCCGCCCTTAGCCCCGCCCACCCCGCCCTTGGCCCCGCCCATTCCCCCTTTAGCCACGCCCATTCCGCCTTCAGCCACGGCCTTTCCCTCTTTAGCCCTGCCCATACACGATTCTGCCTCGCCCATTCCCCTTTTAGCCTCCCCCCTACGGCCCCTAGAGCCCCGGCAAGCCCCCCCCTTTAGCCCCGCCCCTTCCGGCTTTAGCCCCGCCCACTCCGCCCTTAGCCCCGCCCACCCCGCCCTTGGCCCCGCCCATTCCCCCTTTAGCCACGCCCATTCCGCCTTCAGCCACGGCCTTTCCCCCTTTAGCCCTGCCCATACACGATTCTGCCTCGCCCATTCCCCTTTTAGCCTCCCCCCTACGGCCCGTAGAGCCCCGGCAAGCCCCCCCCTTTAGCCCCGCCCCTTCCGGCTTTAGCCCCGCCCCTTCCGGCTTTAGCCCCGCCCATTCCCCCTTTAGCCACGCCCATTCCGCCTTCAGCCACGGCCTTTCCCCCTTTAGCCCTGCCCATACACGATTCTGCCTCGCCCATTCCCCTTTTAGCCTCCCCCCTACGGCCCCTAGAGCCCCGGCAAGCCCCACCCCCTTTAGCCCCGCCCCTTCCGGCTTTAGCCCCGCCCCTTCCGGCTTTAGCCCCGCCCACTCCGCCCTTAGCCCCGCCCACCCCGCCCATTCCCCCTTTAGCCACGCCCATTCCGCCTTCAGCCACGGCCTTTCCCCCTTTAGCCCTGCCCATACAGGATTCTGCCTCGCCCATTCCCCTTTTAGCCTCTCCCCTACGGCCCCTAGAGCCCCGGCAAGCCCCCCCCTTTAGCCCCGCCCCTTCCGGCTTTAGCCCCGCCCACTCCGCCCTTAGCCCCGCCCACCCCGCCCTTGGCCCCGCCCATTCCCCCTTTAGCCACGCCCATTCCGCCTTCAGCCACAGCCTTTCCCCCTTTAGCCCTGCCCATACACGATTCTGCCTCGCCCATTCCCCTTTTAGCCTCCCCCCTACGGCCCCTAGAGCCCCGGCAAGCCCCCCCCCTTAGCCCCGCCCCTTCCGGCTTTAGCCCCGCCCCTTCCGGCTTTAGCCCCGCCCACTCCGCCCTTAGCCCCGCCCACCCCGCCCTTGGCCCCGCCCATTCCCCCTTTAGCCACGCCCATTCCGCCTTCAGCCACGGCCTTTCCCCCTTTAGCCCTGCCCATACACGATTCTGCTTCGCCCATTCCCCTTTTAGCCTCCCCCCTACGGCCCCTAGAGCCCCGGCAAGCCCCCCCCCCCTTTAGCCCCGCCCCTTCCGGCTTTAGCCCCGCCCCTTCCGGCTTTAGCCCCGCCCACCCCGCCCTTGGCCCCGCCCATTCCCCCTTTAGCCACGCCCATTCCGCCTTCAGCCACGGCCTTTCCCCCTTTAGCCCTGCCCATACACGATTCTGCCTCGCCCATTCCCCTTTTAGCCTCTCCCCTACGGCCCCTAGAGCCGCGGCAAGCCCCCCCCCCCTTTAGCCTCGCCCCTTCCGGCTTTAGCCCCGCCCACTCCGCCCTTAGCCCCGCCCACCCCGCCCTTGGCCCCGCCCATTCCCCCTTTAGCCACGCCCATTCCGCCTTCAGCCACGGCCTTTCCCCCTTTAGCCCTGCCCATACACGATTCTGCCTCGCCCATTCCCCTTTTAGCCTCCCCCCTACGGCCCCTAGAGCCCCGGCAAGCCCCACCCCCTTTAGCCCCGCCCCTTCCGGCTTTAGCCCCGCCCCTTCCGGCTTTAGCCCCGCCCACTCCGCCCTTAGCCCCGCCCACCCCGCCCATTCCCCCTTTAGCCACGCCCATTCCGCCTTCAGCCACGGCCTTTCCCCCTTTAGCCCTGCCCATACACCATTCTGCCTCGCCCATTCCCCTTTTAGCCTCCCCCCTACGGCCCCTAGAGCCCCGGCAAGCCCCCCCCTTTAGCCCCGCCCCTTCCGGCTTTAGCCCCGCCCACTCCGCCCTTAGCCCCGCCCACCCCGCCCTTGGCCCCGCCCATTCCCCCTTTAGCCACGCCCATTCCGCCTTCAGCCACGGCCTTTCCCCCTTTAGCCCTGCCCATACACGATTCTGCCTCGCCCATTCCCCTTTTAGCCTCCCCCCTACGGCCCCTAGAGCCCCGGCAAGCCTCCCCCTTAGCCCCGCCCCTTCCGGCTTTAGCCCCGCCCCTTCCGGCTTTAGCCCCGCCCACTCCGCCCTTAGCCCCGCCCACCCCGCCCTTGGCCCCGCCCATTCCCCCTTTAGCCACGCCCATTCCGCCTTCAGCCACGGCCTTTCCCCCTTTAGCCCTGCCCATACACGATTCTGCCTCGCCCATTCCCCTTTTAGCCTCCCCCCTACGGCCCCTAGAGCCCCGGCAAGCCCCCCCCTTTAGCCCCGCCCCTTCCGGCTTTAGCCCCGCCCCTTCCGGCTTTAACCCCGCCCACTCCGCCCTTAGCCCCGCCCACCCCGCCCATTCCCCCTTTAGCCACGCCCATTCCGCCTTCAGCCACGGCCTTTCCCCCTTTAGCCCTGCCCATACACGATTCTGCCTCGCCCATTCCCCTTTGAGCCTCCCCCCTACGGCCCCTAGAGCCCCGGCAAGCCCCCCCCTTTAGCCCCGCCCCTTCCGGCTTTAGCCCCGTCCACTCCGCCCTTAGCCCCGCCCACCCCGCCCTTGGCCCCGCCCATTCCCCCTTTAGCCACGCCCATTCCGCCTACAGCCACGGCCTTTCCCCCTTTAGCCCTGCCCATACACGATTCTGCCTTGCCCATTCCCCTTTTAGCCTCCCCCCTACGGCCCCTAGAGCCCCGCAAGCCCCCCCCTTTAGCCCCGCCCCTTCCGGCTTTAGCCCCGCCCACTCCGCCCTTAGCCCCGCCCACTCCGCCCTTAGCCCCGCCCACCCCGCCCTTGGCCCCGCCCATTCCCCCTTTAGCCACGCCCATTCCGCCTTCAGCCACGGCCTTTCCCCCTTTAGCCCTGCCCATACACCATTCTGCCTCGCCCATTCCCCTTTCAGCCTCCCCCCTACGGCCCCTAGAGCCCCGGCAAGCCCCCCCCCCTTTAGCCCCGCCCCTTCCTGCTTTAGCCCCGCCCACTCCGCCCTTAGCCCCGCCCACCCCGCCCTTGGCCCCGCCCATTCCCCCTTTAGCCACGCCCATTCCGCCTTCAGCCACGGCCTTTCCCCCTTTAGCCCTGCCCATACACCATTCTGCCTCGCCCATTCCCCTTTTAGCCTCTCCCCTACGGCCCCTAGAGCCCCGGCAGGCCCCCCCCTTTAGCCCCGGCCCTTCCGGCTTTAGCCCCGCCCACTCCGCCCTTAGCCCCGCCCACCCCGCCCTTGGCCCCGCCCATTCCCCCTTTAGCCACGCCCATTCCGCCTTCAGCCACGGCCTTTCCCCCTTTAGCCCTGCCCATACACGATTCTGCCTCGCCCATTCCCCTTTGAGCCTCCCCCCTACGGCCCCTAGAGCCCCGGCAAGCCCCCCCTTTAGCCCCGCCCCTTCCGGCTTTAGCCCCGCCCCTTCCGACTTTAGCCCCGCCCACTCCGCCCTTAGCCCCGCCCACCCCGCCCTTGGCCCCGCCCATTCCCCCTTTAGCCACGCCCATTCCGCCTTCAGCCACGGCCTTTCCCCCTTTAGCCCTGCCCATACACCATTCTGCCTCGCCCATTCCCCTTTTAGCCTCCCCCCTACGGCCCCTAGAGCCCCGGCAAGCCCCCCCCTTTAGCCCCGCCCCTTCCGGCTTTAGCCCCGCCCACTCCGCCCTTAGCCCCGCCCACTCCGCCCTTAGCCCCGCCCACCCCGCCCTTGGCCCCGCCCATTCCCCCTTTAGCCACGCCCATTCCGCCTTCAGCCACGGCCTTTCCCCCTTTAGCCCTGCCCATACACCATTCTGCCTCGCCCATTCCCCTTTTAGCCTCCCCCCTACGGCCCCTAGAGCCCCGGCAAGCCCCCCCCCTTTAGCCCCGCCCCTTCCGGCTTCAGCCCCGCCCACCCCGCCCTTGGCCCCGCCCATTCCCCCTTTAGCCACGCCCATTCCGCCTACAGCCACGGCCTTTCCCCCTTTAGCCCTGCCCATACACGATTCTGCCTTGCCCATTCCCCTTTTAGCCTCCCCCCTACGGCCCCTAGAGCCCCGGCAAGCCCCCCCTTTAGCCCCGCCCCTTCCGGCTTTAGCCCCGCCCCTTCCGGCTTTAGCCCCGCCCACTCCGCCCTTAGCCCCGCCCACCCCGCCCTTGGCCCCGCCCATTCCCCCTTTAGCCACGCCCATTCCGCCTTCAGCCACGGCCTTTCCCCCTTTAGCCCTGCCCATACACGATTCTGCCTCGCCCATTCCCCTTTTAGCCTCCCCCCTACGGCCCCTAGAGCCCCGGCAAGCCCCACCCCCTTTAGCCCCGCCCCTTCCGGCTTTAGCCCCGCCCATTCCCCCTTTAGCCCCGCCCACTCCGCCCTTAGCCCCGCCCACCCCGCCCATTCCCCCTTTAGCCACGCCCATTCCGCCTTCAGCCACGGCCTTTCCCCCTTTAGCCCTGCCCATACACGATTCTGCCTCGCCCATTCCCCTTTTAGCCTCCCCCCTACGGCCCGTAGAGCCCCGGCAAGCCCCCCCCCCCTTTAGCCCCGCCCCTTCCGGCTTTAGCCCCGCCCCTTCCGGTTTTAGCCCCGCCCACCCCGCCCTTGGCCACCCCGCCCATTCCCCCTTTAGCCACGCCCATTCCGCCTTCAGCCACGGCCTTTCCCCCTTTAGCCCTGCCCATACACGATTCTGCCTCGCCCATTCCCCTTTCAGCCTCCCCCCTACGGCCCCTAGAGCCCCGGCAAGCCCCCCCCTTTAGCCCCGCCCCTTCCGGCTTTAGCCCCGCCCACCCCGCCCTTGGCCCCGCCCATTCCCCCTTTAGCCACGCCCATTCCGCCTTCAGCCACGGCCTTTCCCCCTTTAGCCCTGCCCATACACGATTCTGCCTCGCCCATTCCCCTTTTAGCCTCTCCCCTACGGCCCCTAGAGCCCCGGCAAGCCCCCCCTTTAGCCCCGCCCCTTCCGGCTTTAGCCCCGCCCACTCCGCCCTTGGCCCCGCCCACCCCGCCCTTGGCCCCGCCCATTCCCCCTTTAGCCACGCCCATTCCGCCTTCAGCCACGGCCTTTCCCCCTTTAGCCCTGCCCATACACCATTCTGCCTCGCCCATTCCCCTTTTAGCCTCCCCCCTACGGCCCCTAGAGCCCCGGCAAGCCCCCCCCCTTAGCCCCGCCCCTTCCGGCTTTAGCCCCGCCCACTCCGCCCTTAGCCCCGCCCACTCCGCCCTTAGCCCCGCCCACCCCGCCCTTGGCCCCGCCCATTCCCCCTTTAGCCACGCCCATTCCGCCTTCAGCCACGGCCTTTCCCCCTTTAGCCCTGCCCATACACCATTCTGCCTCGCCCATTCCCCTTTTAGCCTCCCCCCTACGGCCCCTAGAGCCCCGGCAAGCCCCCCCTTTCCGGCTTTAGCCCCGCCCACTCCGCCCTTAGCCCCGCCCACCCCGCCCTTGGCCCCGCCCATTCCCCCTTTAGCCACGCCCATTCCGCCTTCAGCCACGGCCTTTCCCCCTTTAGCCCTGCCCATACACGATTCTGCCTCGCCCATTCCCCTTTTAGCCTCCCCCCTACGGCCCCTAGAGCCCCGGCAAGCCCCCCCTTTAGCCCCGCCCCTTCCGGCTTTAGCCCCGCCCACTCCGCCCTTAGCCCCGCCCACCCCGCCCTTGGCCCCGCCCACCCCGCCCTTGGCCCCGCCCATTCCCCCTTTAGCCACGCCCATTCCGCCTTCAGCCACGGCCTTTCCCCCTTTAGCCCTGCCCATACACGATTCTGCCGCGCCCATTCCCCTTTTAGCCTCCCCCCTACGGCCCCTAGAGCCCCGGCAAGCCCCCCCCTTTAGCCCCGCCCCTTCCGGCTTTCGCCCCGCCCACTCCGCCCTTAGCCCCGCCCACCCCGCCCTTGGCCCCGCCCACCCCGCCCTTGGCCCCGCCCATTCCCCCTTTAGCCACGCCCATTCCGCCTTCAGCCACGGCCTTTCCCCCTTTAGCCCTGCCCATACACGATTCTGCCTCGCCCATTCCCCTTTTAGCCTCCCCCCTACGGCCCCTAGAGCCCCGGCAAGCCCCCCCCTTTAGCCCCGCCCCCCCCTTTAGCCCCGCCCCTTCCGGCTTTAGCCCCGCCCACTCCGCCCTTAGCCCCGCCCACCCCGCCCTTGGCCCCGCCCATTCCCCCTTTAGCCACGCCCATTCCGCCTTCAGCCACGGCCTTTCCCCCTTTAGCCCTGCCCATACACGATTCTGCCTCGCCCATTCCCCTTTTAGCCTCTCCCCTACGGCCCCTAGAGCCCCGGCAGGCCCCCCCCTTTAGCCCCGCCCCTTCCGGCTTTAGCCCCGCCCACTCCGCCCTTAGCCCCGCCCACCCCGCCCTTGGCCCCGCCCATTCCCCCTTTAGCCACGCCCATTCCGCCTTCAGCCACGGCCTTTCCCCCTTTAGCCCTGCCCATACACCATTCTGCCTCGCCCATTCCCCTTTTAGCCTCCCCCCTACGGCCCCTAGAGCCCCGGCAAGCCCCCCCCCTTTAGCCCCGGCCCTTCCGGCGTTAGCCCCGCCCCTTCCGGCTTTAGGCCCGCCCACTCCGCCCTTGGCCCCGCCCACCCCGCCCATTCCCCCTTTAGCCACGCCCATTCCGCCTTCAGCCACGGCCTTTCCCCCTTTAGCCCTGCCCATACACGATTCTGCCTCGCCCATTCCCCTTTTAGCCTCCCCCCTACGGCCCCGAGAGCCCCGGCAAGCCCCCCCCGCATTTAGCCCCGCCCCTTCCGGCTTTAGCCCCGCCCATTCCCCCTTTAGCCACGCCCATTCCGCCTTCAGCCACGGCCTTTCCCCCTTTAGCCCTGCCCATACACCATTCTGCCTCGCCCATTCCCCTTTTAGCCTCCCCCCTACGGCCCCTAGAGCCCCGGCAAGCCCCCCCCTTTAGCCCCGCCCCTTCCGGCTTTAGCCCCGCCCACTCCGCCCTTAGCCCCGCCCACTCCGCCCTTAGCCCCGCCCACCCTGCCCTTGGCCCCGCCCATTCCCCCTTTAGCCACGCCCATTCCGCCTTCAGCCACGGCCTTTCCCCCTTTAGCCCTGCCCATACACCATTCTGCCTCGCCCATTCCCCTTTTAGCCTCCCCCCTACGGCCCGTAGAGCCCCGGCAAGCCCCCCCCTTTAGCCCCGCCTTTCCCGGCTTTAGCCCCGCCCCTTCCGGCTTTAGCCCCGCCCACTCCGCCCTTAGCCCCGCCCACCCCGCCCTTGGCCCCGCCCATTCCCCCTTTAGCCACGCCCATTCCGCCTTCAGCCACGGCCTTTCCCCCTTTAGCCCTGCCCATACACGATTCTGCCTCGCCCATTCCCCTTTCAGCCTCCCCCCTACGGCCCCTAGAGCCCCGGCAAGCCCCCCCCCTTTAGCCCCGCCCCTTCCGGCTTTAGCCCCGCCCACCCTGCCCTTGGCCCCGCCCATTCCCCCTTTAGCCACGCCCATTCCGCCTTCAGCCACGGCCTTTCCCCCTTTAGCCCTGCCCATACACCATTCTGCCTCGCCCATTCCCCTTTTAGCCTCCCCCCTACGGCCCCTAGAGCCCCGGCAAGCCCCCCCCTTTAGCCCCGCCCCTTCCGGCTTTAGCCCCGCCCACTCCGCCCTTAGCCCCGCCCACCCCGCCCTTGGCCCCGCCCATTCCCCCTTTAGCCACGCCCATTCCGCCTTCAGCCACGGCCTTTCCCCCTTTAGCCCTGCCCATACACCATTCTGCCTCGCCCATTCCCCTTTTAGCCTCCCCCCTACGGCCCCTAGAGCCCCGGCAAGCCCCCCCCTTTAGCCCCGCCCCTTCCGGCTTTAGCCCCGCCCACTCCGCCCTTAGCCCCGCCCACCCCGCCCTTGGCCCCGCCCACCCTGCCCTTGGCCCCGCCCATTCCCCCTTTAGCCACGCCCATTCCGCCTTCAGCCACGGCCTTTCCCCCTTTAGCCCTGCCCATACACCATTCTGCCTCGCCCATTCCCCTTTTAGCCTCCCCCCTACGGCCCGTAGAGCCCCGGCAAGCCCCCCCCTTTAGCCCCGCCTTTCCCGGCTTTAGCCCCGCCCCTTCCGGCTTTAGCCCCGCCCACTCCGCCCTTAGCCCCGCCCACCCCGCCCTTGGCCCCGCCCATTCCCCCTTTAGCCACGCCCATTCCGCCTTCAGCCACGGCCTTTCCCCCTTTAGCCCTGCCCATACACCATTCTGCCTCGCCCATTCCCCTTTTAGCCTCCCCCCTACGGCCCCTAGAGCCCCGGCAAGCCCCCCCCCTTTAGCCCCGCCCCTTCCGGCTTTAGCCCCGCCCACCCCGCCCTTGGCCCCGCCCACCCTGCCCTTGGCCCCGCCCATTCCCCCTTTAGCCACGCCCATTCCGCCTTCAGCCACGGCCTTTCCCCCTTTAGCCCTGCCCATACACCATTCTGCCTCGCCCATTCCCCTTTTAGCCTCCCCCCTACGGCCCGTAGAGCCCCGGCAAGCCCCCCCCTTTAGCCCCGCCTTTCCCGGCTTTAGCCCCGCCCCTTCCGGCTTTAGCCCCGCCCACTCCGCCCTTAGCCCCGCCCACCCCGCCCTTGGGCCCGCCCATTCCCCCTTTAGCCACGCCCATTCCGCCTTCAGCCACGGCCTTTCCCCCTTTAGCCCTGCCCATACACGATTCTGCCTCGCCCATTCCCCTTTTAGCCTCCCCCCTACGGCCCGTAGAGCCCCGGCAAGCCCCCCCCTTTAGCCCCGCCCCTTCCGGCTTTAGCCCCGCCCCTTCCGGTTTTAGCCCCGCCCACTCCGCCCTTAGCCCCGCCCACCCCGCCCTTGGCCCCGCCCATTCCCCCTTTAGCCACGCCCATTCCGCCTTCAGCCACGGCCTTTCCCCCTTTAGCCCTGCCCATACACGATTCTGCCTCGCCCATTCCCCTTTCAGCCTCCCCCCTACGGCCCCTAGAGCCCCGGCAAGCCCCCCCCTTTAGCCCCGCCCCTTCCGGCTTTAGCCCCGCCCACCCCGCCCTTGGCCCCGCCCATTCCCCCTTTAGCCACGCCCATTCCGCCTTCAGCCACGGCCTTTCCCCCTTTAGCCCTGCCCATACACCATTCTGCCTCGCCCATTCCCCTTTTAGCCTCTCCCCTACGGCCCCTAGAGCCCCGGCAAGCCCCCCCCTTTAGCCCCGCCCCTTCCGGCTTTAGCCCCGCCCACTCCGCCCTTAGCCCCGCCCACCCCGCCCTTGGCCCCGCCCATTCCCCCTTTAGCCACGCCCATTCCGCCTTCAGCCACGGCCTTTCCCGCTTTAGCCCTGCCCATACACGATTCTGCCTTGCCCATTCCCCTTTTAGCCTCCCCCCTACGGCCCCTAGAGCCCCGGCAAGCCCCCCCTTTAGCCCCGCCCCTTCCGGCTTTAGCCCCGCCCCTTCCGGCTTTAGCCCCGCCCACCCCGCCCTTGGCCCCGCCCATTCCCCCTTTAGCCACGCCCATTCCGCCTTCAGCCACGGCCTTTCCCCCTTTAGCCCTGCCCATACACGATTCTGCCTCGCCCATTCCCCTTTTAGCCTCCCCCCTACGGCCCCTAGAGCCCCGGCAAGCCCCCCCCTTTAGCCCCGCCCCTTCCGGCTTTAGCCCCGCCCACTCCGCCCTTAGCCCCGCCCACCCCGCCCTTGGCCCCGCCCATTCCCCCTTTAGCCACGCCCATTCCGCCTACAGCCACGGCCTTTCCCCCTTTAGCCCTGCCCATACACGATTCTGCCTTGCCCATTCCCCTTTTAGCCTCCCCCTACGGCCCCTAGAGCCCCGGCAAGCCCCCTCCTTTAGCCCCGCCCCTTCCGGCTTTAGCCCCGCCCACTCCGCCCTTAGCCCCGCCCACTCCGCCCTTAGCCCCGCCCACCCCGCCCTTGGCTCCGCCCATTCCCCCTTTAGCCACGCCCATTCCGCCTTCAGCCACGGCCTTTCCCCCTTTAGCCCTGCCCATACAGGATTCTGCCTCGCCCATTCCCCTTTTAGCCTCCCCCCTACGGCCCGTAGAGCCCCGGCAAGCCCCCCCTTTAGCCCCGCCCCTTCCGGCTTTAGCCCCGCCCCTTCCGGCTTTAGCCCCGCCCACTCCGCCCTTAGCCCCGCCCACTCCGCCCTTAGCCCCGCCCACCCCGCCCTTGGCCCCGCCCATTCCCCCTTTAGCCACGCCCATTCCGCCTTCAGCCACGGCCTTTCCCCCTTTAGCCCTGCCCATACACGATTCTGCTTCGCCCATTCCCCTTTTAGCCTCCCCCCTACGGCCCCTAGAGCCCCGGCAAGCCCCCCCCCCTTTAGCCCCGCCCCTTCCGGCTTTAGCCCCGCCCCTTCCGCCCTTAGCCCCGCCCACCCCGCCCTTGGCCCCGCCCATTCCCCCTTTAGCCACGCCCATTCCGCCTTCAGCCACGGCCTTTCCCCCTTTAGCCCTGCCCATACACGATTCTGCCTCGCCCATTCCCCTTTTAGCCTCTCCCCTACGGCCCCTAGAGCCCCGGCAAGCCCCCCCCCCCCTTTAGCCCCGCCCCTTCCGGCTTTAGCCCCGCCCACTCCGCCCTTAGCCCCGCCCACCCCGCCCTTGGCCCCGCCCATTCCCCCTTTAGCCACGCCCATTCCGCCTTCAGCCACGGCCTTTCCCCCTTTAGCCCTGCCCATACACGATTCTGCCTCGCCCATTCCCCTTTTAGCCTCCCCCCTACGGCCCCTAGAGCCCCGGCAAGCCCCACCCCCTTTAGCCCCGCCCCTTCCGGTTTTAGCCCCGCCCCTTCCGGCTTTAGCCCCGCCCACTCCGCCCTTAGCCCCGCCCACCCCGCCCATTCCCCCTTTAGCCACGCCCATTCCGCCTTCAGCCACGGCCTTTCCCCCTTTAGCCCTGCCCATACACGATTCTGCCTCGCCCATTCCCCTTTTAGCCTCTCCCCTACGGCCCCTAGAGCCCCGGCAAGCCCCCCCTTTAGCCCCGCCCCTTCCGGCTTTAGCCCCGCCCACTCCGCCCTTAGCCCCGCCCACCCCGCCCTTGGCCCCGCCCATTCCCCCTTTAGCCACGCCCATTCCGCCTTCAGCCACAGCCTTTCCCCCTTTAGCCCTGCCCATACACGATTCTGCCTCGCCCATTCCCCTTTTAGCCTCCCCCCTACGGCCCCTAGAGCCCCGGCAAGCCTCCCCCTTAGCCCCGCCCCTTCCGGCTTTAGCCCCGCCCCTTCCGGCTTTAGCCCCGCCCACTCCGCCCTTAGCCCCGCCCACCCCGCCCTTGGCCCCGCCCATTCCCCCTTTAGCCACGCCCATTCCGCCTTCAGCCACGGCCTTTCCCCCTTTAGCCCTGCCCATACACGATTCTGCCTCGCCCATTCCCCTTTTAGCCTCCCCCCTACGGCCCCTAGAGCCCTGGCAAGCCCCACCCCCTTTAGCCCCGCCCCTTCCGGCTTTAGCCCCGCCCCTTCCGGCTTTAGCCCCGCCCACTCCGCCCTTAGCCCCGCCCACCCCGCCCATTCCCCCTTTAGCCACGCCCATTCCGCCTTCAGCCACGGCCTTTCCCCCTTTAGCCCTGCCCATACAGGATTCTGCCTCGCCCATTCCCCTTTTAGCCTCTCCCCTACGGCCCCTAGAGCCCCGGCAAGCCCCCCCCTTTAGCCCCGCCCCTTCCGGCTTTAGCCCCGTCCACTCCGCCCTTAGCCCCGCCCACCCCGCCCTTGGCCCCGCCCATTCCCCCTTTAGCCACGCCCATTCCGCCTTCAGCCACGGCCTTTCCCCCTTTAGCCCTGCCCATACACGATTCTGCCTCGCCCATTCCCCTTTTAGCCTCCCCCCTACGGCCCCTAGAGCCCCGGCAAGCCTCCCCCTTAGCCCCGCCCCTTCCGGCTTTCGCCCCGCCCACTCCGCCCTTAGCCCCGCCCACTCCGCCCTTAGCCCCGCCCACCCCGCCCTTGGCCCCGCCCATTCCCCCTTTAGCCACGCCCATTCCGCCTTCAGCCACGGCCTTTCCCCCTTTAGCCCTGCCCATACACGATTCTGCCTCGCCCATTCCCCTTTTAGCCTCCCCCCTACGGCCCCTAGAGCCCCGGCAAGCCCCCCCCCCTTTAGCCCCGCCCCTTCCGGCTTTAGCCCCGCCCCTTCCGGCTTTAGCCCCGCCCACTCCGCCCTTAGCCCCGCCCACCCCGCCCATTCCCCCTTTAGCCACGCCCATTCCGCCTTCAGCCACGGCCTTTCCCCCTTTAGCCCTGCCCATACACCATTCTGCCTCGCCCATTCCCCTTTGAGCCTCCCCCCTACGGCCCCTAGAGCCCCGGCAAGCCCCCCCCTTTAGCCCCGCCCCTTCCGGCTTTAGCCCCGTCCACTCCGCCCTTAGCCCCGCCCACCCCGCCCTTGGCCCCGCCCATTCCCCCTTTAGCCACGCCCATTCCGCCTTCAGCCACGGCCTTTCCCCCTTTAGCCCTGCCCATACACGATTCTGCCTTGCCCATTCCCCTTTTAGCCTCCCCCCTACGGCCCCTAGAGCCCCGCAAGCCCCCCCCTTTAGCCCCGCCCCTTCCGGCTTTAGCCCCGCCCACTCCGCCCTTAGCCCCGCCCACTCCGCCCTTAGCCCCGCCCACCCCGCCCTTGGCCCCGCCCATTCCCCCTTTAGCCACGCCCATTCCGCCTTCAGCCACGGCCTTTCCCCCTTTAGCCCTGCCCATACACCATTCTGCCTCGCCCATTCCCCTTTGAGCCTCCCCCCTACAACCCCTAGAGCCCCGGCAAGCCCCCCCCCCTTTAGCCCCGCCCCTTCCGGCTTTAGCCCCGCCCACTCCGCCCTTAGCCCCGCCCACCCCGCCCTTGGCCCCGCCCATTCCCCCTTTAGCCACGCCCATTCCGCCTTCAGCCACGGCCTTTCCCCCTTTAGCCCTGCCCATACACCATTCTGCCTCGCCCATTCCCCTTTTAGCCTCTCCCCTACGGCCCCTAGAGCCCCGGCAGGCCCCCCCCTTTAGCCCCGGCCCTTCCGGCTTTAGCCCCGCCCACTCCGCCCTTAGCCCCGCCCACCCCGCCCTTGGCCCCGCCCATTCCCCCTTTAGCCACGCCCATTCCGCCTTCAGCCACGGCCTTTCCCCCTTTAGCCCTGCCCATACACGATTCTGCCTCGCCCATTCCCCTTTTAGCCTCTCCCCTACGGCCCCTAGAGCCCCGGCAAGCCCCCCCCTTTAGCCCCGCCCCTTCCGGCTTTAGCCCCGCCCCTTCCGGCTTTAGCCCCGCCCACTCCGCCCTTAGCCCCGCCCACCCCGCCCTTGGCCCCGCCCATTCCCCCTTTAGCCACGCCCATTCCGCCTTCAGCCACGGCCTTTCCCCCTTTAGCCCTGCCCATACACCATTCTGCCTCGCCCATTCCCCTTTTAGCCTCCCCCCTACGGCCCCTAGAGCCCCGGCAAGCCCCCCCCTTTAGCCCCGCCCCTTCCGGCTTTAGCCCCGCCCACTCCGCCCTTAGCCCCGCCCACTCCGCCCTTAGCCCCGCCCACCCCGCCCTTGGCCCCGCCCATTCCCCCTTTAGCCACGCCCATTCCGCCTTCAGCCACGGCCTTTCCCCCTTTAGCCCTGCCCATACACCATTCTGCCTCGCCCATTCCCCTTTTAGCCTCCCCCCTACGGCCCCTAGAGCCCCGGCAAGCCCCCCCCCTTTAGCCCCGCCCCTTCCGGCTTTAGCCCCGCCCACCCCGCCCTTGGCCCCGCCCATTCCCCCTTTAGCCACGCCCATTCCGCCTTCAGCCACGGCCTTTCCCCCTTTAGCCCTGCCCATACACGATTCTGCCTTGCCCATTCCCCTTTTAGCCTCCCCCCTACGGCCCCTAGAGCCCCGGCAAGCCCCCCCCTTTAGCCCCGCCCCTTCCGGCTTTAGCCCCGCCCCTTCCGGCTTTAGCCCCGCCCACCCCGCCCTTGGCCCCGCCCATTCCCCCTTTAGCCACGCCCATTCCGCCTTCAGCCACGGCCTTTCCCCCTTTAGCCCTGCCCATACACGATTCTGCCTCGCCCATTCCCCTTTTAGCCTCTCCCCTACGGCCCCTAGAGCCCCGGCAAGCCCCCCCCTTTAGCCCCGCCCCTTCCGGCTTTAGCCCCGCCCACTCCGCCCTTAGCCCCGCCCACCCCGCCCTTGGCCCCGCCCATTCCCCCTTTAGCCACGCCCATTCCGCCTTCAGCCACGGCCTTTCCCCCTTTAGCCCTGCCCATACACGATTCTGCCTCGCCCATTCCCCTTTTAGCCTCCCCCCTACGGCCCCTAGAGCCCTGGCAAGCCCCACCCCCTTTAGCCCCGCCCCTTCCGGCTTTAGCCCCGCCCCTTCCGGCTTTATCCCCGCCCACTCCGCCCTTAGCCCCGCCCACCCCGCCCATTCCCCCTTTAGCCACGCCCATTCCGCCTTCAGCCACGGCCTTTCCCCCTTTAGCCCTGCCCATACAGGATTCTGCCTCGCCCATTCCCCTTTTAGCCTCTCCCCTACGGCCCCTAGAGCCCCGGCAAGCCCCCCCCTTTAGCCCCGCCCCTTCCGGCTTTAGCCCCGTCCACTCCGCCCTTAGCCCCGCCCACCCCGCCCTTGGCCCCGCCCATTCCCCCTTTAGCCACGCCCATTCCGCCTTCAGCCACGGCCTTTCCCCCTTTAGCCCTGCCCATACACGATTCTGCCTCGCCCATTCCCCTTTTAGCCTCCCCCCTACGGCCCCTAGAGCCCCGGCAAGCCTCCCCCTTAGCCCCGCCCCTTCCGGCTTTAGCCCCGCCCACTCCGCCCTTAGCCCCGCCCACTCCGCCCTTAGCCCCGCCCACCCCGCCCTTGGCCCCGCCCATTCCCCCTTTAGCCACGCCCATTCCGCCTTCAGCCACGGCCTTTCCCCCTTTAGCCCTGCCCATACACGATTCTGCCTCGCCCATTCCCCTTTTAGCCTCCCCCCTACGGCCCCTAGAGCCCCGGCAAGCCCCCCCCCCTTTAGCCCCGCCCCTTCCGGCTTTAGCCCCGCCCCTTCCGGCTTTAGCCCCGCCCACTCCGCCCTTAGCCCCGCCCACCCCGCCCATTCCCCCTTTAGCCACGCCCATTCCGCCTTCAGCCACGGCCTTTCCCCCTTTAGCCCTGCCCATACACCATTCTGCCTCGCCCATTCCCCTTTGAGCCTCCCCCCTACGGCCCCTAGAGCCCCGGCAAGCCCCCCCCTTTAGCCCCGCCCCTTCCGGCTTTAGCCCCGTCCACTCCGCCCTTAGCCCCGCCCACCCCGCCCTTGGCCCCGCCCATTCCCCCTTTAGCCACGCCCATTCCGCCTACAGCCACGGCCTTTCCCCCTTTAGCCCTGCCCATACACGATTCTGCCTCGCCCATTCCCCTTTTAGCCTCCCCCCTACGGCCCCTAGAGCCCCGCAAGCCCCCCCCTTTAGCCCCGCCCCTTCCGGCTTTAGCCCCGCCCACTCCGCCCTTAGCCCCGCCCACTCCGCCCTTAGCCCCGCCCACCCCGCCCTTGGCCCCGCCCATTCCCCCTTTAGCCACGCCCATTCCGCCTTCAGCCACGGCCTTTCCCCCTTTAGCCCTGCCCATACACCATTCTGCCTCGCCCATTCCCTGCCCATACACCATTCTGCCTCGCCCATTCCCCTTTGAGCCTCCCCCCTACGGCCCCTAGAGCCCCGGCAAGCCCCCCCCCCTTTAGCCCCGCCCCTTCCGGCTTTAGCCCCGCCCACTCCGCCCTTAGCCCCGCCCACCCCCGCCCTTGGCCCCGCCCATTCCCCCTTTAGCCACGCCCATTCCGCCTTCAGCCACGGCCTTTCCCCCTTTAGCCCTGCCCATACACCATTCTGCCTCGCCCATTCCCCTTTTAGCCTCTCCCCTACGGCCCCTAGAGCCCCGGCAGGCCCCCCCCTTTAGCCCCCGCCCCTTCCGGCTTTAGCCCCGCCCCTTCCGGCTTTAGCCCCGCCCACTCCGCCTTAGCCCCGCCCACCCCGCCCTTGGCCCCGCCCATTCCCCCTTTAGCCACGCCCATTCCGCCTTCAGCCACGGCCTTTCCCCCTTTAGCCCTGCCCATACACCATTCTGCCTCGCCCATTCCCCTTTTAGCCTCCCCCCTACGGCCCCTAGAGCCCCGGCAAGCCCCCCCCTTTAGCCCCGCCCCTTCCGGCTTTAGCCCCGCCCACTCCGCCCTTAGCCCCGCCCACTCCGCCCTTAGCCCCGCCCACCCCGCCCTTGGCCCCGCCCATTCCCCCTTTAGCCACGCCCATTCCGCCTTCAGCCACGGCCTTTCCCCCTTTAGCCCTGCCCATACACCATTCTGCCTCGCCCATTCCCCTTTTAGCCTCCCCCCTACGGCCCCTAGAGCCCCGGCAAGCCCCCCCCCCTTTAGCCCCGCCCCTTCCGGCTTTAGCCCCGCCCACCCCCGCCCTTGGCCCCGCCCATTCCCCCTTTAGCCACGCCCATTCCGCCTTCAGCCACGGCCTTTCCCCCCTTTAGCCCTGCCCATACACGATTCTGCCTTGCCCATTCCCCTTTTAGCCTCCCCCCTACGGCCCCTAGAGCCCCGGCAAGCCCCCCCCTTTAGCCCCGCCCCTTCCGGCTTTAGCCCCGCCCACTCCGCCATTAGCCCCGCCCACCCCGCCCTTGGCCCCGCCCATTCCCCCTTTAGCCACGCCCATTCCGCCTTCAGCCACGGCCTTTCCCCCTTTAGCCCTGCCCATACACGATTCTGCCTCGCCCATTCCCCTTTTAGCCTCTCCCCTACGGGCCCCTAGAGCCCCGGCAAGCCCCCCCCTTTAGCCCCGCCCCTTCCGGCTTTAGCCCCGCCCACTCCGCCCTTAGCCCCGCCCACCCCGCCCTTGGCCCCGCCCATTCCCCCTTTAGCCACGCCCATTCCGCCTTCAGCCACGGCCTTTCCCCCTTTAGCCCTGCCCATACAGGATTCTGCCTCGCCCATTCCCCTTTTAGCCTCCCCCTACGGCCCCTAGAGCCCCGGCAAGCCCCCCCCTTTAGCCCCGCCCCTTCCGGCTTTAGCCCCGCCCCTTCCGGCTTTAGCCCCGCCCACTCCGCCCTTAGCCCCGCCCACCCCGCCCTTGGCCCCGCCCATTCCCCCTTTAGCCACGCCCATTCCGCCTTCAGCCACGGCCTTTCCCCCTTTAGCCCTGCCCATACACGATTCTGCCTCGCCCATTCCCCTTTTAGCCTCCCCCCTACGGCCCCTAGAGCCCCGGCAAGCCCCCCCTTTAGCCCCGCCCCTTCCGGCTTTAGCCCCGCCCCTTCCGGCTTTAGCCCCGCCCACTCCGCCCTTAGCCCCGCCCACCCCGCCCTTGGCCCCGCCCATTCCCCCTTTAGCCACGCCCATTCCGCCTTCAGCCACGGCCTTTCCCCCTTTAGCCCTGCCCATACACGATTCTGCCTCGCCCATTCCCCTTTTAGCCTCTCCCCTACGGCCCCTAGAGCCCCGGCAGGCCCCCCCCTTTAGCCCCGCCCCTTCCGGCTTTAGCCCCGCCCACTCCGCCCTTAGCCCCGCCCACCCCGCCCTTGGCCCCGCCCATTCCCCCTTTAGCCACGCCCATTCCGCCTTCAGCCACGGCCTTTCCCCCTTTAGCCCTGCCCATACACCATTCTGCCTCGCCCATTCCCCTTTTAGCCTCCCCCCTACGGCCCCTAGAGCCCCGGCAAGCCCCCCCCCTTTAGCCCCGGCCCTTCCGGCGTTAGCCCCGCCCCTTCCGGCTTTAGGCCCGCCCACTCCGCCCTTGGCCCCCGCCCACCCCGCCCATTCCCCCTTTAGCCACGCCCATTCCGCCTTCAGCCACGGCCTTTCCCCCTTTAGCCCTGCCCATACACGATTCTGCCTCGCCCATTCCCCTTTTAGCCTCCCCCCTACGGCCCCGAGAGCCCCGGCAAGCCCCCCCCGCATTTAGCCCCGCCCCTTCCGGCTTTAGCCCCGCCCCTTCCGGCTTTAGCCCCGCCCACTCCGCCCTTAGCCCCGCCCACCCCGCCCTTGGCCCCGCCCATTCCCCCTTTAGCCACGCCCATTCCGCCTTCAGCCACGGCCTTTCCCCCTTTAGCCCTGCCCATACACCATTCTGCCTCGCCCATTCCCCTTTTAGCCTCCCCCCTACGGCCCCTAGAGCCCCGGCAAGCCCCCCCCCTTTAGCCCCCGCCCCTTCCGGCTTTAGCCCCGCCCACTCCGCCCTTAGCCCCGCCCACTCCGCCCTTAGCCCCGCCCACCCTGCCCTTGGCCCCGCCCATTCCCCCTTTAGCCACGCCCATTCCGCCTTCAGCCACGGCCTTTCCCCCTTTAGCCCTGCCCATACACCATTCTGCCTCGCCCATTCCCCTTTTAGCCTCCCCCCTACGGCCCGTAGAGCCCCGGCAAGCCCCCCCCTTTAGCCCCGCCTTTCCCGGCTTTAGCCCCGCCCCTTCCGGCTTTAGCCCCGCCCACTCCGCCCTTAGCCCCGCCCACCCCGCCCTTGGCCCCGCCCATTCCCCCTTTAGCCACGCCCATTCCGCCTTCAGCCACGGCCTTTCCCCCCTTTAGCCCTGCCCATACACGATTCTGCCTCGCCCATTCCCCTTTTAGCCTCCCCCCTACGGCCCCTAGAGCCCCGGCAAGCCCCCCCCTTTAGCCCCGCCCCTTCCGGCTTTAGCCCCGCCCACTCCGCCCTTAGCCCCGCCCACCCCGCCCTTGGCCCCGCCCATTCCCCCTTTAGCCACGCCCATTCCGCCTACAGCCACGGCCTTTCCCCCTTTAGCCCTGCCCATACACGATTCTGCCTTGCCCATTCCCCTTTTAGCCTCCCCCTACGGCCCCTAGAGCCCCGGCAAGCCCCCCCCTTTAGCCCCGCCCCTTCCGGCTTTAGCCCCGCCCACTCCGCCCTCCCCTTAGCCCCGCCCACTCCGCCCTTAGCCCCGCCCACCCCGCCCTTGGCTCCGCCCATTCCCCCTTTAGCCACGCCCATTCCGCCTTCAGCCACGGCCTTTCCCCCTTTAGCCCTGCCCATACAGGATTCTGCCTCGCCCATTCCCCTTTTAGCCTCCCCCCTACGGCCCGTAGAGCCCCGGCAAGCCCCCCCTTTAGCCCCGCCCCTTCCGGCTTTAGCCCCGCCCCTTCCGGCTTTAGCCCCGCCCCACTCCGCCCTTAGCCCCGCCCACTCCGCCCTTAGCCCCGCCCACCCCGCCCTTGGCCCCGCCCATTCCCCCTTTAGCCACGCCCATTCCGCCTTCAGCCACGGCCTTTCCCCCTTTAGCCCTGCCCATACACGATTCTGCTTCGCCCATTCCCCTTTTAGCCTCCCCCCTACGGCCCCTAGAGCCCCGGCAAGCCCCCCCCCCTTTAGCCCCGCCCCTTCCGGCTTTAGCCCCGCCCCTTCCGCCCTTAGCCCCGCCCACCCCGCCCTTGGCCCCGCCCATTCCCCCTTTAGCCACGCCCATTCCGCCTTCAGCCACGGCCTTTCCCCCTTTAGCCCTGCCCATACACGATTCTGCCTCGCCCATTCCCCTTTTAGCCTCTCCCCTACGGCCCCTAGAGCCCCGGCAAGCCCCCCCCCCCCCTTTAGCCCCGCCCCTTCCGGCTTTAGCCCCGCCCACTCCGCCCTTAGCCCCGCCCACCCCGCCCTTGGCCCCGCCCATTCCCCCTTTAGCCACGCCCATTCCGCCTTCAGCCACGGCCTTTCCCCCTTTAGCCCTGCCCATACACGATTCTGCCTCGCCCATTCCCCTTTTAGCCTCCCCCCTACGGCCCCTAGAGCCCCGGCAAGCCCCACCCTTTTTAGCCCCGCCCCTTCCGGTTTTAGCCCCGCCCCTTCCGGCTTTAGCCCCGCCCACTCCGCCCTTGGCCCCGCCCACCCCGCCCATTCCCCCTTTAGCCACGCCCATTTCCGCCTTCAGCCACGGCCTTTCCCCCTTTAGCCCTGCCCATACAGGATTCTGCCTCGCCCATTCCCCTTTTAGCCTCTCCCCTACGGCCCCTAGAGCCCCGGCAAGCCCCCCCCTTTAGCCCCGCCCCTTCCGGCTTTAGCCCCGTCCACTCCGCCCTTAGCCCCGCCCACCCCGCCCTTGGCCCCGCCCATTCCCCCTTTAGCCACGCCCATTCCGCCTACAGCCACGGCCTTTCCCCCTTTAGCCCTGCCCATACACGATTCTGCCTTGCCCATTCCCCTTTTAGCCTCCCCCCCTACGGCCCCTAGAGCCCCGCAAGCCCCCCCCTTTAGCCCCGCCCCTTCCGGCTTTAGCCCCGCCCACTCCGCCCTTAGCCCCGCCCACCCCGCCCTTGGCCCCGCCCATTCCCCCTTTAGCCACGCCCATTCCGCCTTCAGCCACGGCCTTTCCCCCTTTAGCCCTGCCCATACACGATTCTGCCTCGCCCATTCCCCTTTTAGCCTCCCCCCTACGGCCCCTAGAGCCCCGGCAAGCCCCCCCCCCCTTTAGCCCCGCCCCTTCCGGCTTTAGCCCCTTCCGGCTTTAGCCCCGCCCACTCCGCCCTTAGCCCCGCCCACCCCGCCCATTCCCCCTTTAGCCACGCCCATTCCGCCTTCAGCCACGGCCTTTCCCCCTTTAGCCCTGCCCATACACCATTCTGCCTCGCCCATTCCCCTTTGAGCCTCCCCCCTACGGCCCCTAGAGCCCCGGCAAGCCCCCCCCTTTAGCCCCGCCCCTTCCGGCTTTAGCCCCGTCCACTCCGCCCTTAGCCCCGCCCACCCCGCCCTTGGCCCCGCCCATTCCCCCTTTAGCCACGCCCATTCCGCCTACAGCCACGGCCTTTCCCCCTTTAGCCCTGCCCATACACGATTCTGCCTTGCCCATTCCCCTTTTAGCCTCCCCCCTACGGCCCCTAGAGCCCCGCAAGCCCCCCCCTTTAGCCCCGCCCCTTCCGGCTTTAGCCCCGCCCACTCCGCCCTTAGCCCCGCCCACTCCGCCCTTAGCCCCGCCCACCCCGCCCTTGGCCCCGCCCATTCCCCCTTTAGCCACGCCCATTCCGCCTTCAGCCACGGCCTTTCCCCCTTTAGCCCTGCCCATACACCATTCTGCCTCGCCCATTCCCCTTTGAGCCTCCCCCCTACGGCCCCTAGAGCCCCGGCAAGCCCCCCCCCCCTTTAGCCCCGCCCCTTCCGGCTTTAGCCCCGCCCACTCCGCCCTTAGCCCCGCCCACCCCGCCCTTGGCCCCGCCCATTCCCCCTTTAGCCACGCCCATTCCGCCTTCAGCCACGGCCTTTCCCCCTTTAGCCCTGCCCATACACCATTCTGCCTCGCCCATTCCCCTTTTAGCCTCTCCCCTACGGCCCCTAGAGCCCCGGCAGGCCCCCCCCCTTTAGCCCCGCCCCTTCCGGCTTTAGCCCCGCCCACTCCGCCCTTAGCCCCGCCCACCCCGCCCTTGGCCCCGCCCATTCCCCCTTTAGCCACGCCCATTCCGCCTTCAGCCACGGCCTTTCCCCCTTTAGCCCTGCCCATACACGATTCTGCCTCGCCCATTCCCCTTTTAGCCTCTCCCCTACGGCCCCTAGAGCCCCGGCAAGCCCCCCCCTTTAGCCCCGCCCCTTCCGGCTTTAGCCCCGCCCCTTCCGGCTTTAGCCCCGCCCACTCCGCCCTTAGCCCCGCCCACCCCGCCCTTGGCCCCGCCCATTCCCCCTTTAGCCACGCCCATTCCGCCTTCAGCCACGGCCTTTCCCCCTTTAGCCCTGCCCATACACCATTCTGCCTCGCCCATTCCCCTTTTAGCCTCCCCCCTACGGCCCCTAGAGCCCCGGCAAGCCCCCCCCTTTAGCCCCGCCCCTTCCGGCTTTAGCCCCGCCCACTCCGCCCTTAGCCCCGCCCACTCCGCCCTTAGCCCCGCCCACCCCGCCCTTGGCCCCGCCCATTCCCCCTTTAGCCACGCCCATTCCGCCTTCAGCCACGGCCTTTCCCCCTTTAGCCCTGCCCATACACCATTCTGCCTCGCCCATTCCCCTTTTAGCCTCCCCCCTACGGCCCCTAGAGCCCCGGCAAGCCCCCCCCCTTTAGCCCCGCCCCTTCCGGCTTTAGCCCCGCCCACCCCGCCCTTGGCCCCGCCCATTCCCCCTTTAGCCACGCCCATTCCGCCTTCAGCCACGGCCTTTCCCCCTTTAGCCCTGCCCATACACGATTCTGCCTCGCCCATTCCCCTTTTAGCCTCCCCCCTACGGCCCCTAGAGCCCCGGCAAGCCCCCCCCTTTAGCCCCGCCCCTTCCGGCTTTAGCCCCGCCCCTTCCGGCTTTAGCCCCGCCCACCCCGCCCTTGGCCCCGCCCATTCCCCCTTTAGCCACGCCCATTCCGCCTTCAGCCACGGCCTTTCCCCCTTTAGCCCTGCCCATACACGATTCTGCCTCGCCCATTCCCCTTTTAGCCTCCCCCCTACGGCCCCTAGAGCCCCGGCAAGCCCCCCCCCCCTTTAGCCCCGCCCCTTCCGGCTTTAGCCCCGCCCACTCCGCCCTTAGCCCCGCCCACCCCGCCCTTGGCCCCGCCCATTCCCCCTTTAGCCACGCCCATTCCGCCTTCAGCCACGGCCTTTCCCCCTTTAGCCCTGCCCATACACGATTCTGCCTCGCCCATTCCCCTTTTAGCCTCTCCCCTACGGCCCCTAGAGCCCCGGCAGGCCCCCCCCTTTAGCCCCGCCCCTTCCGGCTTTAGCCCCGCCCACTCCGCCCTTAGCCCCGCCCACCCCGCCCTTGGCCCCGCCCATTCCCCCTTTAGCCACGCCCATTCCGCCTTCAGCCACGGCCTTTCCCCCTTTAGCCCTGCCCATACACCATTCTGCCTCGCCCATTCCCCTTTTAGCCTCCCCCCTACGGCCCCTAGAGCCCCGGCAAGCCCCCCCCCTTTAGCCCCGGCCCTTCCGGCGTTAGCCCCGCCCCTTCCGGCTTTAGGCCCGCCCACTCCGCCCTTGGCCCCGCCCACCCCGCCCATTCCCCCTTTAGCCACGCCCATTCCGCCTTCAGCCACGGCCTTTCCCCCTTTAGCCCTGCCCATACACGATTCTGCCTCGCCCATTCCCCTTTTAGCCTCCCCCCTACGGCCCCGAGAGCCCCGGCAAGCCCCCCCCGCATTTAGCCCCGCCCCTTCCGGCTTTAGCCCCGCCCCTTCCGGCTTTAGCCCCGCCCACTCCGCCCTTAGCCCCGCCCACCCCGCCCTTGGCCCCGCCCATTCCCCCTTTAGCCACGCCCATTCCGCCTTCAGCCACGGCCTTTCCCCCTTTAGCCCTGCCCATACACCATTCTGCCTCGCCCATTCCCCTTTTAGCCTCCCCCCTACGGCCCCTAGAGCCCCGGCAAGCCCCCCCCTTTAGCCCCGCCCCTTCCGGCTTTAGCCCCGCCCACTCCGCCCTTAGCCCCGCCCACTCCGCCCTTAGCCCCGCCCACCCTGCCCTTGGCCCCGCCCATTCCCCCTTTAGCCACGCCCATTCCGCCTTCAGCCACGGCCTTTCCCCCTTTAGCCCTGCCCATACACCATTCTGCCTCGCCCATTCCCCTTTTAGCCTCCCCCCTACGGCCCGTAGAGCCCCGGCAAGCCCCCCCCTTTAGCCCCGCCTTTCCCGGCTTTAGCCCCGCCCCTTCCGGCTTTAGCCCCGCCCACTCCGCCCTTAGCCCCGCCCACCCCGCCCTTGGCCCCGCCCATTCCCCCTTTAGCCACGCCCATTCCGCCTTCAGCCACGGCCTTTCCCCCTTTAGCCCTGCCCATACACGATTCTGCCTCGCCCATTCCCCTTTCAGCCTCCCCCCTACGGCCCCTAGAGCCCCGGCAAGCCCCCCCCCCTTTAGCCCCGCCCCTTCCGGCTTTAGCCCCGCCCACTCCGCCCTTGGCCCCGCCCATTCCCCCTTTAGCCACGCCCATTCCGCCTTCAGCCACGGCCTTTCCCCCTTTAGCCCTGCCCATACACCATTCTGCCTCGCCCATTCCCCTTTTAGCCTCCCCCCTACGGCCCCTAGAGCCCCGGCAAGCCCCCCCCTTTAGCCCCGCCCCTTCCGGCTTTAGCCCCGCCCACTCCGCCCTTAGCCCCGCCCACCCCGCCCTTGGCCCCGCCCATTCCCCCTTTAGCCACGCCCATTCCGCCTACAGCCACGGCCTTTCCCCCTTTAGCCCTGCCCATACACCATTCTGCCTCGCCCATTCCCCTTTTAGCCTCCCCCCTACGGCCCCTAGAGCCCCGGCAAGCCCCCCCCTTTAGCCCCGCCCCTTCCGGCTTTAGCCCCGCCCACTCCGCCCTTAGCCCCGCCCACCCCGCCCTTGGCCCCGCCCACCCTGCCCTTGGCCCCGCCCATTCCCCCTTTAGCCACGCCCATTCCGCCTTCAGCCACGGCCTTTCCCCCTTTAGCCCTGCCCATACACCATTCTGCCTCGCCCATTCCCCTTTTAGCCTCCCCCCTACGGCCCGTAGAGCCCCGGCAAGCCCCCCCCTTTAGCCCCGCCTTTCCCGGCTTTAGCCCCGCCCCTTCCGGCTTTAGCCCCGCCCACTCCGCCCTTAGCCCCGCCCACCCCGCCCTTGGCCCCGCCCATTCCCCCTTTAGCCACGCCCATTCCGCCTTCAGCCACGGCCTTTCCCCCTTTAGCCCTGCCCATACACCATTCTGCCTCGCCCATTCCCCTTTTAGCCTCCCCCCTACGGCCCCTAGAGCCCCGGCAAGCCCCCCCCCTTTAGCCCCGCCCCTTCCGGCTTTAGCCCCGCCCACTCCGCCCTTAGCCCCGCCCACCCCGCCCTTGGCCCCGCCCATTCCCCCTTTAGCCACGCCCATTCCGCCTTCAGCCACGGCCTTTCCCCCTTTAGCCCTGCCCATACACGATTCTGCCTCGCCCATTCCCCTTTTAGCCTCCCCCCTACGGCCCGTAGAGCCCCGGCCAGCCCCCCCCTTTAGCCCCGCCCCTTCCGGCTTTAGCCCCGCCCCTTCCGGTTTTAGCCCCGCCCACTCCGCCCTTAGCCCCGCCCACCCCGCCCTTGGCCCCGCCCATTCCCCCTTTAGCCACGCCCATTCCGCCTTCAGCCACGGCCTTTCCCCCTTTAGCCCTGCCCATACACGATTCTGCCTCGCCCATTCCCCTTTCAGCCTCCCCCCTACGGCCCCTAGAGCCCCGGCAAGCCCCCCCCTTTAGCCCCGCCCCTTCCGGCTTTAGCCCCGCCCACCCCGCCCTTGGCCCCGCCCATTCCCCCTTTAGCCACGCCCATTCCGCCTTCAGCCACGGCCTTTCCCCCTTTAGCCCTGCCCATACACCATTCTGCCTCGCCCATTCCCCTTTGAGCCTCCCCCCTACGGCCCCTAGAGCCCCGGCAAGCCCCCCCCTTTAGCCCCGCCCCTTCCGGCTTTAGCCCCGTCCACTCCGCCCTTAGCCCCGCCCACCCCGCCCTTGGCCCCGCCCATTCCCCCTTTAGCCACGCCCATTCCGCCTACAGCCACGGCCTTTCCCCCTTTAGCCCTGCCCATACACGATTCTGCCTTGCCCATTCCCCTTTTAGCCTCCCCCCTACGGCCCCTAGAGCCCCGCAAGCCCCCCCCTTTAGCCCCGCCCCTTCCGGCTTTAGCCCCGCCCACTCCGCCCTTAGCCCCGCCCACTCCGCCCTTAGCCCCGCCCACCCCGCCCTTGGCCCCGCCCATTCCCCCTTTAGCCACGCCCATTCCGCCTTCAGCCACGGCCTTTCCCCCTTTAGCCCTGCCCATACACCATTCTGCCTCGCCCATTCCCCTTTGAGCCTCCCCCCTACGGCCCCTAGAGCCCCGGCAAGCCCCCCCCCCTTTAGCCCCGCCCCTTCCGGCTTTAGCCCCGCCCACTCCGCCCTTAGCCCCGCCCACCCCGCCCTTGGCCCCGCCCATTCCCCCTTTAGCCACGCCCATTCCGCCTTCAGCCACGGCCTTTCCCCCTTTAGCCCTGCCCATACACCATTCTGCCTCGCCCATTCCCCTTTTAGCCTCTCCCCTACGGCCCCTAGAGCCCCGGCAGGCCCCCCCCTTTAGCCCCGCCCCTTCCGGCTTTAGCCCCGCCCACTCCGCCCTTAGCCCCGCCCACCCCGCCCTTGGCCCCGCCCATTCCCCCTTTAGCCACGCCCATTCCGCCTTCAGCCACGGCCTTTCCCCCTTTAGCCCTGCCCATACACGATTCTGCCTCGCCCATTCCCCTTTTAGCCTCTCCCCTACGGCCCCTAGAGCCCCGGCAAGCCCCCCCCTTTAGCCCCGCCCCTTCCGGCTTTAGCCCCGCCCCTTCCGGCTTTAGCCCCGCCCACTCCGCCCTTAGCCCCGCCCACCCCGCCCTTGGCCCCGCCCATTCCCCCTTTAGCCACGCCCATTCCGCCTTCAGCCACGGCCTTTCCCCCTTTAGCCCTGCCCATACACCATTCTGCCTCGCCCATTCCCCTTTTAGCCTCCCCCCTACGGCCCCTAGAGCCCCGGCAAGCCCCCCCCCTTTAGCCCCGCCCCTTCCGGCTTTAGCCCCGCCCACTCCGCCCTTAGCCCCGCCCACTCCGCCCTTAGCCCCGCCCACCCCGCCCTTGGCCCCGCCCATTCCCCCTTTAGCCACGCCCATTCCGCCTTCAGCCACGGCCTTTCCCCCTTTAGCCCTGCCCATACACCATTCTGCCTCGCCCATTCCCCTTTTAGCCTCCCCCCTACGGCCCCAGCCCCGGCAAGCCCCCCCCCTTTAGCCCCGCCCCTTCCGGCTTTAGCCCCGCCCACCCCGCCCTTGGCCCCGCCCATTCCCCCTTTAGCCACGCCCATTCCGCCTTCAGCCACGGCCTTTCCCCCTTTAGCCCTGCCCATACACGATTCTGCCTCGCCCATTCCCCTTTTAGCCTCCCCCCTACGGCCCCTAGAGCCCCGGCAAGCCCCCCCCTTTAGCCCCGCCCCTTCCGGCTTTAGCCCCGCCCCTTCCGGCTTTAGCCCCGCCCACCCCGCCCTTGGCCCCGCCCATTCCCCCTTTAGCCACGCCCATTCCGCCTTCAGCCACGGCCTTTCCCCCTTTAGCCCTGCCCATACACGATTCTGCCTCGCCCATTCCCCTTTTAGCCTCCCCCCTACGGCCCCTAGAGCCCCGGCAAGCCCCCCCCTTTAGCCCCGCCCCTTCCGGCTTTAGCCCCGCCCACTCCGCCCTTAGCCCCGCCCACCCCGCCCTTGGCCCCGCCCATTCCCCCTTTAGCCACGCCCATTCCGCCTTCAGCCACGGCCTTTCCCCCTTTAGCCCTGCCCATACACGATTCTGCCTCGCCCATTCCCCTTTTAGCCTCCCCCCTACGGCCCCTAGAGCCCCGGCAAGCCCCCCCCCCCTTTAGCCCCGCCCCTTCCGGCTTTAGCCCCGCCCACTCCGCCCTTAGCCCCGCCCACCCCGCCCTTGGCCCCGCCCATTCCCCCTTTAGCCACGCCCATTCCGCCTTCAGCCACGGCCTTTCCCCCCTTTAGCCCTGCCCATACACGATTCTGCCTCGCCCATTCCCCTTTTAGCCTCTCCCCTACGGCCCCTAGAGCCCCGGCAGGCCCCCCCCTTTAGCCCCGCCCCTTCCGGCTTTAGCCCCGCCCACTCCGCCCTTAGCCCCGCCCACCCCGCCCTTGGCCCCGCCCATTCCCCCTTTAGCCACGCCCATTCCGCCTTCAGCCACGGCCTTTCCCCCTTTAGCCCTGCCCATACACCATTCTGCCTCGCCCATTCCCCTTTTAGCCTCCCCCCTACGGCCCCTAGAGCCCCGGCAAGCCCCCCCCCTTTAGCCCCGGCCCTTCCGGCGTTAGCCCCGCCCCTTCCGGCTTTAGGCCCGCCCACTCCGCCCTTGGCCCCGCCCACCCCGCCCATTCCCCCTTTAGCCACGCCCATTCCGCCTTCAGCCACGGCCTTTCCCCCTTTAGCCCTGCCCATACACGATTCTGCCTCGCCCATTCCCCTTTTAGCCTCCCCCCTACGGCCCCGAGAGCCCCGGCAAGCCCCCCCCCGCATTTAGCCCCGCCCCTTCCGGCTTTAGCCCCGCCCCTTCCGGCTTTAGCCCCGCCCACTCCGCCCTTAGCCCCGCCCACCCCGCCCTTGGCCCCGCCCATTCCCCCTTTAGCCACGCCCATTCCGCCTTCAGCCACGGCCTTTCCCCCTTTAGCCCTGCCCATACACCATTCTGCCTCGCCCATTCCCCTTTTAGCCTCCCCCCTACGGCCCCTAGAGCCCCGGCAAGCCCCCCCCTTTAGCCCCGCCCCTTCCGGCTTTAGCCCCGCCCACTCCGCCCTTAGCCCCGCCCACTCCGCCCTTAGCCCCGCCCACCCTGCCCTTGGCCCCGCCCATTCCCCCTTTAGCCACGCCCATTCCGCCTTCAGCCACGGCCTTTCCCCCTTTAGCCCTGCCCATACACCATTCTGCCTCGCCCATTCCCCTTTTAGCCTCCCCCCTACGGCCCGTAGAGCCCCGGCAAGCCCCCCCCTTTAGCCCCGCCTTTCCCGGCTTTAGCCCCGCCCCTTCCGGCTTTAGCCCCGCCCACTCCGCCCTTAGCCCCGCCCACCCCGCCCTTGGCCCCGCCCATTCCCCCTTTAGCCACGCCCATTCCGCCTTCAGCCACGGCCTTTCCCCCTTTAGCCCTGCCCATACACGATTCTGCCTCGCCCATTCCCCTTTTAGCCTCCCCCCTACGGCCCCTAGAGCCCCGGCAAGCCCCCCCCCTTTAGCCCCGCCCCTTCCGGCTTTAGCCCCGCCCACTCCGCCCTTGGCCCCGCCCATTCCCCCTTTAGCCACGCCCATTCCGCCTTCAGCCACGGCCTTTCCCCCTTTAGCCCTGCCCATACACCATTCTGCCTCGCCCATTCCCCTTTTAGCCTCCCCCCTACGGCCCCTAGAGCCCCGGCAAGCCCCCCCCTTTAGCCCCGCCCCTTCCGGCTTTAGCCCCGCCCACTCCGCCCTTAGCCCCGCCCACCCCGCCCTTGGCCCCGCCCATTCCCCCTTTAGCCACGCCCATTCCGCCTACAGCCACGGCCTTTCCCCCTTTAGCCCTGCCCATACACCATTCTGCCTCGCCCATTCCCCTTTTAGCCTCCCCCCTACGGCCCCTAGAGCCCCGGCAAGCCCCCCCCTTTAGCCCCGCCCCCTTCCGGCTTTAGCCCCGCCCACTCCGCCCTTAGCCCCGCCCACCCCGCCCTTGGCCCCGCCCACCCTGCCCTTGGCCCCGCCCATTCCCCCTTTAGCCACGCCCATTCCGCCTTCAGCCACGGCCTTTCCCCCTTTAGCCCTGCCCATACACCATTCTGCCTCGCCCATTCCCCTTTTAGCCTCCCCCCTACGGCCCGTAGAGCCCCGGCAAGCCCCCCCCTTTAGCCCCCGCCTTTCCCGGCTTTAGCCCCGCCCCTTCCGGCTTTAGCCCCGCCCACTCCGCCCCCCTTAGCCCCGCCCACCCCGCCCTTGGCCCCGCCCATTCCCCCTTTAGCCACGCCCATTCCGCCTTCAGCCACGGCCTTTCCCCCTTTAGCCCTGCCCATACACCATTCTGCCTCGCCCATTCCCCTTTTAGCCTCCCCCCTACGGCCCCTAGAGCCCCGGCAAGCCCCCCCCCTTTAGCCCCGCCCCTTCCGGCTTTAGCCCCGCCCACTCCGCCCTTAGCCCCGCCCACCCCGCCCTTGGCCCCGCCCATTCCCCCTTTAGCCACGCCCATTCCGCCTTCAGCCACGGCCTTTCCCCCTTTAGCCCTGCCCATACACGATTCTGCCTCGCCCATTCCCCTTTTAGCCTCCCCCCTACGGCCCGTAGAGCCCCGGCCAGCCCCCCCCTTTAGCCCCGCCCCTTCCGGCTTTAGCCCCGCCCACCCCGCCCTTGGCCCCGCCCACCCCGCCCTTGGCCCCGCCCATTCCCCCTTTAGCCACGCCCATTCCGCCTTCAGCCACGGCCTTTCCCGCTTTAGCCCTGCCCATACACGATTCTGCCTTGCCCATTCCCCTTTTAGCCTCCCCCCTACGGCCCCTAGAGCCCCGGCAAGCCCCCCCTTTAGCCCCGCCCCTTCCGGCTTTAGCCCCGCCCCTTCCGGCTTTAGCCCCGCCCACCCCGCCCTTGGCCCCGCCCATTCCCCCTTTAGCCACGCCCATTCCGCCTTCAGCCACGGCCTTTCCCCCTTTAGCCCTGCCCATACACGATTCTGCCTCGCCCATTCCCCTTTTAGCCTCCCCCCTACGGCCCCTAGAGCCCCGGCAAGCCCCCCCCTTTAGCCCCGCCCCTTCCGGCTTTAGCCCCGCCCACTCCGCCCTTAGCCCCGCCCACCCCGCCCTTGGCCCCGCCCATTCCCCCTTTAGCCACGCCCATTCCGCCTACAGCCACGGCCTTTCCCCCTTTAGCCCTGCCCATACACGATTCTGCCTTGCCCATTCCCCTTTTAGCCTCCCCCTACGGCCCCTAGAGCCCCGGCAAGCCCCCCCCTTTAGCCCCGCCCCTTCCGGCTTTAGCCTCGCCCACTCCGCCCTTAGCCCCGCCCACTCCGCCCTTAGCCCCGCCCACCCCGCCCTTGGCTCCGCCCATTCCCCCTTTAGCCACGCCCATTCCGCCTTCAGCCACGGCCTTTCCCCCTTTAGCCCTGCCCATACAGGATTCTGCCTCGCCCATTCCCCTTTTAGCCTCCCCCCTACGGCCCGTAGAGCCCCGGCAAGCCCCCCCTTTAGCCCCGCCCCTTCCGGCTTTAGCCCCGCCCCTTCCGGCTTTAGCCCCGCCCACTCCGCCCTTAGCCCCGCCCACTCCGCCCTTAGCCCCGCCCACCCCGCCCTTGGCTCCGCCCATTCCCCCTTTAGCCACGCCCATTCCGCCTTCAGCCACGGCCTTTCCCCCCTTTAGCCCTGCCCATACAGGATTCTGCCTCGCCCATTCCCCTTTTAGCCTCTCCCCTACGGCCCCTAGAGCCCCGGCAAGCCCCCCCCTTTAGCCCCGCCCCTTCCGGCTTTAGCCCCGCCCACTCCGCCCTTGGCCCCGCCCACCCCGCCCTTGGCCCCGCCCATTCCCCCTTTAGCCACGCCCATTCCGCCTTCAGCCACGGCCTTTCCCCCTTTAGCCCTGCCCATACACGATTCTGCCTCGCCCATTCCCCTTTTAGCCTCCCCCCTACGGCCCCTAGAGCCCCGGCAAGCCCCCCCCCCCTTAGCCCCGCCCCTTCCGGCTTTAGCCCCGCCCCTTCCGGCTTTAGCCCCGCCCACTCCGCCCTTAGCCCCGCCCACCCCGCCCTTGGCCCCGCCCATTCCCCCTTTAGCCACGCCCATTCCGCCTTCAGCCACGGCCTTTCCCCCTTTAGCCCTGCCCATACACGATTCTGCCTCGCCCATTCCCCTTTTAGCCTCCCCCCTACGGCCCGTAGAGCCCCGGCAAGCCCCCCCTTTAGCCCCGCCAATACCGGCTTTAGCCCCGCCCCTTCCGCCTTTAGCCCCGCCCACTCCGCCCTTAGCCCCGCCCAACCCTCCATTGGCCCCGCCCATTCCCCCTTTAGCCACGCCCATTCCGCCTTCAGCCACGGCCTTTCCCCCTTTAGCCCTGCCCATACACGATTCTGCCTCGCCCATTCCCCTTTTAGCCTCCCCCCTACGGCCCCTAGAGCCCCGGCAAGCCCCCCCCTTTAGCCCCGCCCCTTCCGGCTTTAGCCCCGCCCACTCCGCCATTAGCCCCGCCCACCCCGCCCTTGGCCCCGCCCATTCCCCCTTTAGCCACGCCCATTCCGCCTACAGCCACGGCCTTTCCCCCTTTAGCCCTGCCCATACACGATTCTGCCTTGCCCATTCCCCTTTTAGCCTCCCCCCTACGGCCCCTAGAGCCCCGGCAAGCCCCCCCCTTTAGCCCCGCCCCTTCCGGCTTTAGCCCCGCCCACTCCGCCCTTAGCCCCGCCCACTCCGCCCTTAGCCCCGCCCACCCCGCCCTTGGCCCCGCCCATTCCCCCTTTAGCCACGCCCATTCCGCCTTCAGCCACGGCCTTTCCCCCTTTAGCCCTGCCCATACAGGATTCTGCCTCGCCCATTCCCCTTTCAGCCTCCCCCCTACGGCCCGTAGAGCCCCGGCAAGCCCCCCCTTTAGCCCCGCCCCTTCCGGATTTAGCCCCGCCCCTTCCGGCTTTAGCCCCGCCCCTTCCGGTTTTAGCCCCGCCCACTCCGCCCTTAGCCCCGCCCACCCCGCCCTTGGCCCCGCCCATTCCCCCTTTAGCCACGCCCATTCCGCCTTCAGCCACGGCCTTTCCCCCTTTAGCCCTGCCCATACACGATTCTGCCTCGCCCATTCCCCTTTGAGCCTCCCCCCTACGGCCCCTAGAGCCCCGGCAAGCCCCCCCCCCTTTAGCCCCGCCCCTTCCGGCTTTAGCCCCGTCCACTCCGCCCTTAGCCCCGCCCACCCCGCCCTTGGCCCCGCCCATTCCCCCTTTAGCCACGCCCATTCCGCCTTCAGCCACGGCCTTTCCCCCTTTAGCCCTGCCCATACACGATTCTGCCTTGCCCATTCCCCTTTTAGCCTCCCCCCTACGGCCCCTAGAGCCCCGGCAAGCCCCCCCCGCATTTAGCCCCGCCCCTTCCGGCTTTAGCCCCGCCCCTTCCGGCTTTAGCCCCGCCCACTCCGCCCTTAGCCCCGCCCACCCCGCCCATTCCCCCTTTAGCCACGCCCATTCCGCCTTCAGCCACGGCCTTTCCCCCTTTAGCCCTGCCCATACACGATTCTGCCTCGCCCATTCCCCTTTGAGCCTCCCCCCTACGGCCCCTAGAGCCCCGGCAAGCCCCCCCCCCTTTAGCCCCGCCCCTTCCGGCTTTAGCCCCGTCCACTCCGCCCTTAGCCCCGCCCACCCCGCCCTTGGCCCCGCCCATTCCCCCTTTAGCCACGCCCATTCCGCCTTCAGCCACGGCCTTTCCCCCTTTAGCCCTGCCCATACACGATTCTGCCTTGCCCATTCCCCTTTTAGCCTCCCCCCTACGGCCCCTAGAGCCCCGCAAGCCCCCCCCTTTAGCCCCGCCCCTTCCGGCTTTAGCCCCGCCCACTCCGCCCTTAGCCCCGCCCACCCCGCCCTTAGCCCCGCCCACCCCGCCCTTGGCCCCGCCCATTCCCCCTTTAGCCACGCCCATTCCGCCTTCAGCCACGGCCTTTCCCCCTTTAGCCCTGCCCATACACCATTCTGCCTCGCCCATTCCCCTTTCAGCCTCCCCCCTACGGCCCCTAGAGCCCCGGCAAGCCCCCCCCCTTTAGCCCCGCCCCTTCCGGCTTTAGCCCCGCCCACTCCGCCCTTAGCCCCGCCCACCCCGCCCTTGGCCCCGCCCATTCCCCCTTTAGCCACGCCCATTCCGCCTTCAGCCACGGCCTTTCCCCCTTTAGCCCTGCCCATACACGATTCTGCCTCGCCCATTCCCCTTTTAGCCTCCCCCCTACGGCCCCTAGAGCCCCGGCAAGCCCCCCCCTTAGCCCCGCCCCTTCCGGCTTTAGCCCCGCCCCTTCCGGCTTTAGCCCCGCCCACTCCGCCCTTAGCCCCGCCCACCCCGCCCTTGGCCCCGCCCATTCCCCCTTTAGCCACGCCCATTCCGCCTTCAGCCACGGCCTTTCCCCCTTTAGCCCTGCCCATACACGATTCTGCCTCGCCCATTCCCCTTTCAGCCTCCCCCCTACGGCCCCTAGAGCCCCGGCAAGCCCCCCCCTTTAGCCCCGCCCCTTCCGGCTTTAGCCCCGCCCACCCCGCCCTTGGCCCCGCCCATTCCCCCTTTAGCCACGCCCATTCCGCCTTCAGCCACGGCCTTTCCCCCTTTAGCCCTGCCCATACACGATTCTGCCTCGCCCATTCCCCTTTTAGCCTCCCCCCTACGGCCCCTAGAGCCCCGGCAAGCCCCCCCTTTAGCCCCGCCCCTTCCGGCTTTAGCCCCGCCCCTTCCGGTTTTAGCCCCGCCCACTCCGCCCTTAGCCCCGCCCACCCCGCCCTTGGCCCCGCCCATTCCCCCTTCAGCCACGCCCATTCCGCCTTCAGCCACGGCCTTTCCCCCTTTAGCCCTGCCCATACACGATTCTGCCTCGCCCATTCCCCTTTTAGCCTCCCCCCTACGGCCCCTAGAGCCCCGGCAAGCCCCCCCCCCCTTTAGCCCCGCCCCTTCCGGCTTTAGCCCCGCCCACTCCGCCCTTAGCCCCGCCCACCCCGCCCTTGGCCCCGCCCATTCCCCCTTTAGCCACGCCCATTCCGCCTTCAGCCACGGCCTTTCCCCCTTTAGCCCTGCCCATACACGATTCTGCCTCGCCCATTCCCCTTTTAGCCTCCCCCCTACGGCCCCTAGAGCCCCGGCAAGCCCCCCCCTTTAGCCCCGCCCCTTCCGGCTTTAGCCCCGCCCCTTCCGGTTTTAGCCCCCCCACTCCGCCCTTAGCCCCGCCCACCCCGCCCTTGGCCCCGCCCATTCCCCCTTTAGCCACGCCCATTCCGCCTTCAGCCACGGCCTTTCCCCCTTTAGCCCTGCCCATACACGATTCTGCCTCGCCCATTCCCCTTTCAGCCTCCCCCCTACGGCCCCTAGAGCCCCGGCAAGCCCCCCCCTTTAGCCCCGCCCCTTCCGGCTTTAGCCCCGCCCACCCCGCCCTTGGCCCCGCCCATTCCCCCTTTAGCCACGCCCATTCCGCCTTCAGCCACGGCCTTTCCCCCTTTAGCCCTGCCCATACACGATTCTGCCTCGCCCATTCCCCTTTTAGCCTCCCCCCTACGGCCCCTAGAGCCCCGGCAAGCCCTCCCCCTTAGCCCCGCCCCTTCCGGCTTTAGCCCCGCCCACTCCGCCCTTAGCCCCGCCCACCCCGCCCTTGGCCCCGCCCATTCCCCCTTTAGCCACGCCCATTCCGCCTTCAGCCACGGCCTTTCCCCCTTTAGCCCTGCCCATACACGATTCTGCCTCGCCCATTCCCCTTTTAGCCTCCCCCCTACGGCCCCTAGAGCCCCGGCAAGCCCCACCCCCTTTAGCCCCGCCCCTTCCGGCTTTAGCCCCGCCCCTTCCGGCTTTAGCCCCGCCCACTCCGCCCTTAGCCCCGCCCACCCCGCCCATTCCCCCTTTAGCCACGCCCATTCCGCCTTCAGCCACGGCCTTTCCCCCTTTAGCCCTGCCCATACAGGATTCTGCCTCGCCCATTCCCCTTTTAGCCTCTCCCCTACGGCCCCTAGAGCCCCGGCAAGCCCCCCCCTTTAGCCCCGCCCCTTCCGGCTTTAGCCCCGCCCACTCCGCCCTTAGCCCCGCCCACCCCGCCCTTGGCCCCGCCCATTCCCCCTTTAGCCACGCCCATTCCGCCTTCAGCCACAGCCTTTCCCCCTTTAGCCCTGCCCATACACGATTCTGCCTCGCCCATTCCCCTTTTAGCCTCCCCCCTACGGCCCCTAGAGCCCCGGCAAGCCCCCCCCCTTTAGCCCCGCCTTTTCCGGCTTTAGCCCCGCCCCTTCCGGCTTTAGCCCCGCCCACCCCGCCCTTGGCCCCGCCCATTCCCCCTTTAGCCACGCCCATTCCGCCTTCAGCCACGGCCTTTCCCCCTTTAGCCCTGCCCATACACGATTCTGCCTCGCCCATTCCCCTTTTAGCCTCTCCCCTACGGCCCCTAGAGCCCCGGCAAGCCCCCCCCTTTAGCCCCGCCCCTTCCGGCTTTAGCCCCGCCCACTCCGCCCTTAGCCCCGCCCACCCCGCCCTTGGCCCCGCCCATTCCCCCTTTAGCCACGCCCATTCCGCCTTCAGCCACGGCCTTTCCCCCTTTAGCCCTGCCCATACACGATTCTGCCTCGCCCATTCCCCTTTTAGCCTCCCCCCTACGGCCCCTAGAGCCCCGGCAAGCCCCACCCCCTTTAGCCCCGCCCCTTCCGGCTTTAGCCCCGCCCCTTCCGGCTTTATCCCCGCCCACTCCGCCCTTAGCCCCGCCCACCCCGCCCATTCCCCCTTTAGCCACGCCCATTCCGCCTTCAGCCACGGCCTTTCCCCCTTTAGCCCTGCCCATACAGGATTCTGCCTCGCCCATTCCCCTTTTAGCCTCTCCCCTACGGCCCCTAGAGCCCCGGCAAGCCCCCCCCTTTAGCCCCGCCCCTTCCGGCTTTAGCCCCGCCCACTCCGCCCTTAGCCCCGCCCACCCCGCACTTGGCCCCGCCCATTCCCCCTTTAGCCACGCCCATTCCGCCTTCAGCCACGGCCTTTCCCCCTTTAGCCCTGCCCATACACGATTCTGCCTCGCCCATTCCCCTTTTAGCCTCCCCCCTACGGCCCCTAGAGCCCCGGCAAGCCCCCCCCTTTAGCCCCGCCCCTTCCGGCTTTAGCCCCGCCCACTCCGCCCTTAGCCCCGCCCACTCCGCCCTTAGCCCCGCCCACCCCGCCCTTGGCCCCGCCCATTCCCCCTTTAGCCACGCCCATTCCGCCTTCAGCCACGGCCTTTCCCCCTTTAGCCCTGCCCATACACCATTCTGCCTCGCCCATTCCCCTTTTAGCCTCCCCCCTACGGCCCCTAGAGCCCCGGCAAGCCCCCCCCTTTAGCCCCGCCCCTTCCGGCTTTAGCCCCGCCCCTTCCGGTTTTAGCCCCGCCCACTCCGCCCTTAGCCCCGCCCACCCCGCCCTTGGCCCCGCCCATTCCCCCTTTAGCCACGCCCATTCCGCCTTCAGCCACGGCCTTTCCCCCTTTAGCCCTGCCCATACACGATTCTGCCTCGCCCATTCCCCTTTTAGCCTCCCCCCTTCGGCCCCTAGAGCCCTGGCAAGCCCCCCCCCCTTTAGCCCCGCCCCTTCCGGCTTTAGCCCCGCCCACTCCGCCCTTAGCCCCGCCCACCCCGCCCTTGGCCCCGCCCATTTCCCCTTTAGCCACGCCCATTCCGCCTTCAGCCACGGCCTTTCCCCCTTTAGCCCTGCCCATACACGATTCTGCCTCGCCCATTCCCCTTTTAGCCTCCCCCCTACGGCCCGTAGAGCCCCGGCAAGCCCCCCCCTTTAGCCCCGCCCCTTCCGGCTTTAGCCCCGCCCCTTCCGGTTTTAGCCCCGCCCATTCCCCCTTTAGCCACGCCCATTCCGCCTTCAGCCACGGCCTTTCCCCCTTTAGCCCTGCCCATACACGATTCTCCCTCGCCCATTCCCCTTTGAGCCTCCCCCCTACGGCCCCTAGAGCCCCGGCAAGCCCCCCCCCTTAGCCCCGCCCCTTCCGGCTTTAGCCCCGCCCCTTCCGGCTTTAGCCCCGCCCACTCCGCCCTTAGCCCCGCCCACCCCGCCCTTGGCCCCGCCCATTCCCCCTTTAGCCACGCCCATTCCGCCTTCAGCCACGGCCTTTCCCCCTTTAGCCCTGCCCATACACGATTCTGCCTCGCTCATTCCCCTTTTAGCCTCCCCCCTACGGCCCCTAGAGCCCCGGCAAGCCCCACCCCCTTTAGCCCCGCCCCTTCCGGCTTTAGCCCCGCCCCTTCCGGCTTTAGCCCCGCCCACTCCGCCCTTAGCCCCGCCCACCCCGCCCATTCCCCCTTTAGCCACGCCCATTCCGCCTTCAGCCACGGCCTTTCCCCCTTTAGCCCTGCCCATACAGGATTCTGCCTCGCCCATTCCCCTTTTAGCCTCTCCCCTACGGCCCCTAGAGCCCCGGCAAGCCCCCCCCTTTAGCCCCGCCCCTTCCGGCTTTAGCCCCGCCCACTCCGCCCTTAGCCCCGCCCACCCCGCCCTTGGCCCCGCCCATTCCCACTTTAGCCACGCCCATTCCGCCTTCAGCCACAGCCTTTCCCCCTTTAGCCCTGCCCATACACGATTCTGCCTCGCCCATTCCCCTTTTAGCCTCCCCCCTACGGCCCCTAGAGCCCCGGCAAGCCCCCCCCTTAGCCCCGCCCCTTCCGGCTTTAGCCCCGCCCCTTCCGGCTTTAGCCCCGCCCACTCCGCCCTTAGCCCCGCCCACCCCGCCCTTGGCCCCGCCCATTCCCCCTTTAGCCACGCCCATTCCGCCTTCAGCCACGGCCTTTCCCCCTTTAGCCCTGCCCATACACGATTCTGCCTCGCCCATTCCCCTTTTAGCCTCCCCCCTACGGCCCCTAGAGCCCCGGCAAGCCCCACCCCCTTTAGCCCCGCCCCTTCCGGCTTTAGCCCCGCCCCTTCCGGCTTTAGCCCCGCCCACTCCGCCCTTAGCCCCGCCCATTCCCCCTTTAGCCACGCCCATTCCGCCTTCAGCCACGGCCTTTCCCCCTTTAGCCCTGCCCATACACGATTCTGCCTCGCCCATTCCCCTTTCAGCCTCCCCCCTACGGCCCCTAGAGCCCCGGCAAGCCCCCCCCTTTAGCCCCGCCCCTTCCGGCTTTAGCCCCGCCCACCCCGCCCTTGGCCCCGCCCATTCCCCCTTTAGCCACGCCCATTCCGCCTTCAGCCACGGCCTTTCCCCCTTTAGCCCTGCCCATACACCATTCTGCCTCGCCCATTCCCCTTTTAGCCTCTCCCCTACGGCCCCTAGAGCCCCGGCAAGCCCCCCCCTTTAGCCCCGCCCCTTCCGGCTTTAGCCCCGCCCACTCCGCCCTTAGCCCCGCCCACCCCGCCCTTGGCCCCGCCCATTCCCCCTTTAGCCACGCCCATTCCGCCTTCAGCCACGGCCTTTCCCGCTTTAGCCCTGCCCATACACGATTCTGCCTTGCCCATTCCCCTTTTAGCCTCCCCCCTACGGCCCCTAGAGCCCCGGCAAGCCCCCCCTTTAGCCCCGCCCCTTCCGGCTTTAGCCCCGCCCCTTCCGGCTTTAGCCCCGCCCACCCCGCCCTTGGCCCCGCCCATTCCCCCTTTAGCCACGCCCATTCCGCCTTCAGCCACGGCCTTTCCCCCTTTAGCCCTGCCCATACACGATTCTGCCTCGCCCATTCCCCTTTTAGCCTCCCCCCTACGGCCCCTAGAGCCCCGGCAAGCCCCCCCCTTTAGCCCCGCCCCTTCCGGCTTTAGCCCCGCCCACTCCGCCCTTAGCCCCGCCCACCCCGCCCTTGGCCCCGCCCATTCCCCCTTTAGCCACGCCCATTCCGCCTTCAGCCACGGCCTTTCCCCCTTTAGCCCTGCCCATACACGATTCTGCCTTGCCCATTCCCCTTTTAGCCTCCCCCTACGGCCCCTAGAGCCCCGGCAAGCCCCCCCCTTTAGCCCCGCCCCTTCCGGCTTTAGCCCCGCCCACTCCGCCCTTAGCCCCGCCCACTCCGCCCTTAGCCCCGCCCACCCCGCCCTTGGCTCCGCCCATTCCCCCTTTAGCCACGCCCATTCCGCCTTCAGCCACGGCCTTTCCCTCTTTAGCCCTGCCCATACCGGATTCTGCCTCGCCCATTCCCCTTTTAGCCTCCCCCCTACGGCCCGTAGAGCCCCGGCAAGCCCCCCCTTTAGCCCCGCCCCTTCCGGCTTTAGCCCCGCCCCTTCCGGCTTTAGCCCCGCCCACTCCGCCCTTATCCCCGCCCACTCCGCCCTTAGCCCCGCCCACCCCGCCCTTGGCTCCGCCCATTCCCCCTTTAGCCACGCCCATTCCGCCTTCAGCCACGGCCTTTCCCCCTTTAGCCCTGCCCATACAGGATTCTGCCTCGCCCATTCCCCTTTTAGCCTCTCCGCTACGGCCCCTAGAGCCCCGGCAAGCCCCCCCCTTTAGCCCCGCCCCTTCCGGCTTTAGCCCCGCCCACTCCGCCCTTGGCCCCGCCCACCCCGCCCTTGGCCCCGCCCATTCCCCCTTTAGCCACGCCCATTCCGCCTTCAGCCACGGCCTTTCCCCCTTTAGCCCTGCCCATACACGATTCTGCCTCGCCCATTCCCCTTTTAGCCTCCCCCCTACGGCCCCTAGAGCCCCGGCAAGCCCCCCCCCCCTTAGCCCCGCCCCTTCCGGCTTTAGCCCCGCCCCTTCCGGCTTTAGCCCCGCCCACTCCGCCCTTAGCCCCGCCCACCCCGCCCTTGGCCCCGCCCATTCCCCCTTTAGCCACGCCCATTCCGCCTTCAGCCACGGCCTTTCCCCCTTTAGCCCTGCCCATACACGATTCTGCCTCGCCCATTCCCCTTTTAGCCTCCCCCCTACGGCCCCTAGAGCCCCGGCAAGCCCCCCCCCCTTTAGCCCCGCCCCTTCCGGCTTTAGCCCCGCCCCTTTCGGCTTTAGCCCCGCCCACTCCGCCCTTAGCCCCGCCCACCCCGCCCATTCCCCCTTTAGCCACGCCCATTCCGCCTTCAGCCACGGCCTTTCCCCCTTTAGCCCTGCCCATACACGATTCTGCCTCGCCCATTCCCCTTTGAGCCTCCCCCCCTACGGCCCCTAGAGCCCCGGCAAGCCCCCCCCTTTAGCCCCGCCCCTTCCGGCTTTAGCCCCGCCCACTCCGCCCTTAGCCCCGCCCACCCCGCCCTTGGCCCCGCCCATTCCCCTTTAGCCACGCCCATTCCGCCTTCAGCCACGGCCTTTCCCCCTTTAGCCCTGCCCATACACGATTCTGCCTCGCCCATTCCCCTTTTAGCCTCCCCCCTACGGCCCGTAGAGCCCCGGCAAGCCCCCCCTTTAGCCCCGCCCCTCCCGGCTTTAGCCCCGCCCCTTCCGCCTTTAGCCCCGCCCACTCCGCCCTTAGCCCCGCCCAACCCGCCATTGGCCCCGCCCATTCCCCCTTTAGCCACGCCCATTCCGCCTTCAGCCACGGCCTTTCCCCCTTTAGCCCTGCCCATACACGATTCTGCCTCGCCCATTCCCCTTTTAGCCTCCCCCCTACGGCCCCTAGAGCCCCGGCAAGCCCCCCCCTTTAGCCCCGCCCCTTCCGGCTTTAGCCCCGCCCACTCCGCCATTAGCCCCGCCCACCCCGCCCTTGGCCCCGCCCATTCCCCCTTTAGCCACGCCCATTCCGCCTACAGCCACGGCCTTTCCCCCTTTAGCCCTGCCCATACACGATTCTGCCTTGCCCATTCCCCTTTTAGCCTCCCCCCTACGGCCCCTAGAGCCCCGGCAAGCCCCCCCCTTTAACCCCGCCCCTTCCGGCTTTAGCCCCGCCCACTCCGCCCTTAGCCCCGCCCACTCCGCCCTTACCCCGCCCACCCCGCCCTTGGCCCCGCCCATTCCCCCTTTAGCCACGCCCATTCCGCCTTCAGCCACGGCCTTTCCCCCTTTAGCCCTGCCCATACAGGATTCTGCCTCGCCCATTCCCCTTTCAGCCTCCCCCCTACGGCCCGTAGAGCCCCGGCAAGCCCCCCCTTTAGCCCCGCCCCTTCCGGATTTAGCCCCGCCCCTTCCGGCTTTAGCCCCGCCCCTTCCGGTTTTAGCCCCGCCCACTCCGCCCTTAGCCCCGCCCACCCCGCCCTTGGCCCCGCCCATTCCCCCTTTAGCCACGCCCATTCCGCCTTCAGCCACGGCCTTTCCCCCTTTAGCCCTGCCCATACACGATTCTGCCTCGCCCATTCCCCTTTTAGCCTCTCCCCTACGGCCCCTAGAGCCCCGGCAAGCCCCCCCCCCTTTAGCCCCGCCCCTTCCGGCTTTAGCCCCGCCCACTCCGCCCTTAGCCCCGCCCACCCCGCCCTTGGCCCCGCCCATTCCCCCTTTAGCCACGCCCATTCCGCCTTCAGCCACGGCCTTTCCCCCTTTAGCCCTGCCCATACACGATTCTGCCTTGCCCATTCCCCTTTTAGCCTCCCCCCCTACGGCCCCTAGAGCCCCGGCAAGCCCCCCCCCGCATTTAGACCCGCCCCTTCCGGCTTTAGCCCCGCCCCTTCCGGCTTTAGCCCCGCCCACTCCGCCCTTAGCCCCGCCCACCCCGCCCATTCCCCCTTTAGCCACGCCCATTCCGCCTTCAGCCACGGCCTTTCCCCCTTTAGCCCTGCCCATACACGATTCTGCCTCGCCCATTCCCCTTTGAGCCTCCCCCCTACGGCCCCTAGAGCCCCGGCAAGCCCCCCCCCCTTTAGCCCCGCCCCTTCCGGCTTTAGCCCCGTCCACTCCGCCCTTAGCCCCGCCCACCCCGCCCTTGGCCCCGCCCATTCCCCCTTTAGCCACGCCCATTCCGCCTTCAGCCACGGCCTTTCCCCCTTTAGCCCTGCCCATACACGATTCTGCCTTGCCCATTCCCCTTTTAGCCTCCCCCCTACGGCCCCTAGAGCCCCGCAAGCCCCCCCCTTTAGCCCCGCCCCTTCCGGCTTTAGCCCCGCCCACTCCGCCCTTAGCCCCGCCCACCCCGCCCTTAGCCCCGCCCACCCCGCCCTTGGCCCCGCCCATTCCCCCTTTAGCCACGCCCATTCCGCCTTCAGCCACGGCCTTTCCCCCTTTAGCCCTGCCCATACACCATTCTGCCTCGCCCATTCCCCTTTCAGCCTCCCCCCTACGGCCCCTAGAGCCCCGGCAAGCCCCCCCCCTTTAGCCCCGCCCCTTCCGGCTTTAGCCCCGCCCACTCCGCCCTTAGCCCCGCCCACCCCGCCCTTGGCCCCGCCCATTCCCCCTTTAGCCACGCCCATTCCGCCTTCAGCCACGGCCTTTCCCCCTTTAGCCCTGCCCATACACGATTCTGCCTCGCCCATTCCCCTTTTAGCCTCCCCCCTACGGCCCCTAGAGCCCCGGCAAGCCCCCCCTTTAGCCCCGCCCCTTCCGGCTTTAGCCCTGCCCCTTCCGGTTTTAGCCCCGCCCACTCCGCCCTTAGCCCCGCCCACCCCGCCCTTGGCCCCGCCCATTCCCCCTTTAGCCACGCCCATTCCGCCTTCAGCCACGGCCTTTCCCCCTTTAGCCCTGCCCATACACGATTCTGCCTCGCCCATTCCCCTTTTAGCCTCCCCCCTACGGCCCCTAGAGCCCCGGCAAGCCCCCCCCTTTAGCCCCGCCCCTTCCGGCTTTAGCCCCGCCCACTCCGCCCTTAGCCCCGCCCACTCCGCCCTTAGCCCCGCCCACCCCGCCCTTGGCCCCGCCCATTCCCCCTTTAGCCACGCCCATTCCGCCTTCAGCCACGGCCTTTCCCCCTTTAGCCCTGCCCATACACGATTCTGCCTCGCCCATTCCCCTTTCAGCCTCCCCCCTACGGCCCCTAGAGCCCCGGCAAGCCCCCCCCTTTAGCCCCGCCCCTTCCGGCTTTAGCCCCGCCCACCCCGCCCTTGGCCCCGCCCATTCCCCCTTTAGCCACGCCCATTCCGCCTTCAGCCACGGCCTTTCCCCCTTTAGCCCTGCCCATACACGATTCTGCCTCGCCCATTCCCCTTTTAGCCTCCCCCCTACGGCCCCTAGAGCCCCGGCAAGCCCTCCCCCTTAGCCCCGCCCCTTCCGGCTTTAGCCCCGCCCACTCCGCCCTTAGCCCCGCCCACCCCGCCCTTGGCCCCGCCCATTCCCCCTTTAGCCACGCCCATTCCGCCTTCAGCCACGGCCTTTCCCCCTTTAGCCCTGCCCATACACGATTCTGCCTCGCCCATTCCCCTTTTAGCCTCCCCCCTACGGCCCCTAGAGCCCCGGCAAGCCCCACCCCCTTTAGCCCCGCCCCTTCCGGCTTTAGCCCCGCCCCTTCCGGCTTTAGCCCCGCCCACTCCGCCCTTAGCCCCGCCCACCCCGCCCATTCCCCCTTTAGCCACGCCCATTCCGCCTTCAGCCACGGCCTTTCCCCCTTTAGCCCTGCCCATACAGGATTCTGCCTCGCCCATTCCCCTTTTAGCCTCTCCCCTACGGCCCCTAGAGCCCCGGCAAGCCCCCCCCTTTAGCCCCGCCCCTTCCGGCTTTAGCCCCGCCCACTCCGCCCTTAGCCCCGCCCACCCCGCCCTTGGCCCCGCCCATTCCCCCTTTAGCCACGCCCATTCCGCCTTCAGCCACAGCCTTTCCCCCTTTAGCCCTGCCCATACACGATTCTGCCTCGCCCATTCCCCTTTTAGCCTCCCCCCTACGGCCCCTAGAGCCCCGGCAAGCCCCCCCCCTTTAGCCCCGCCCCTTCCGGCTTTAGCCCCGCCCCTTCCGGCTTTAGCCCCGCCCACCCCGCCCTTGGCCCCGCCCATTCCCCCTTTAGCCACGCCCATTCCGCCTTCAGCCACGGCCTTTCCCCCTTTAGCCCTGCCCATACACCATTCTGCCTCGCCCATTCCCCTTTTAGCCTCTCCCCTACGGCCCCTAGAGCCCCGGCAAGCCCCCCCCTTTAGCCCCGCCCCTTCCGGCTTTAGCCCCGCCCACTCCGCCCTTAGCCCCGCCCACCCCGCCCTTGGCCCCGCCCATTCCCCCTTTAGCCACGCCCATTCCGCCTTCAGCCACGGCCTTTCCCCCTTTAGCCCTGCCCATACACGATTCTGCCTCGCCCATTCCCCTTTTAGCCTCCCCCCTACGGCCCCTAGAGCCCCGGCAAGCCCCACCCCCTTTAGCCCCGCCCCTTCCGGCTTTAGCCCCGCCCCTTCCGGCTTTATCCCCGCCCACTCCGCCCTTAGCCCCGCCCACCCCGCCCATTCCCCCTTTAGCCACGCCCATTCCGCCTACAGCCACGGCCTTTCCCCCTTTAGCCCTGCCCATACACGATTCTGCCTTGCCCATTCCCCTTTTAGCCTCCCCCCTACGGCCCCTAGAGCCCCGCAAGCCCCCCCCTTTAGCCCCGCCCCTTCCGGCTTTAGCCCCGCCCACTCCGCCCTTAGCCCCGCCCACTCCGCCCTTAGCCCCGCCCACCCCGCCCTTGGCCCCGCCCATTCCCCCTTTAGCCACGCCCATTCCGCCTTCAGCCACGGCCTTTCCCCCTTTAGCCCTGCCCATACACCATTCTGCCTCGCCCATTCCCCTTTTAGCCTCCCCCCTACGGCCCCTAGAGCCCCGGCAAGCCCCCCCCTTTAGCCCCGCCCCTTCCGGCTTTAGCCCCGCCCCTTCCGGTTTTAGCCCCGCCCACTCCGCCCTTAGCCCCGCCCACCCCGCCCTTGGCCCCGCCCATTCCCCCTTTCGCCACGCCCATTCCGCCTTCAGCCACGGCCTTTCCCCCTTTAGCCCTGCCCATACACGATTCTGCCTCGCCCATTCCCCTTTTAGCCTCCCCCCTTCGGCCCCTAGAGCCCTGGCAAGCCCCCCCCCCTTTAGCCCCGCCCCTTCCGGCTTTAGCCCCGCCCACTCCGCCCTTAGCCCCGCCCACCCCGCCCTTGGCCCCGCCCATTCCCCCTTTAGCCACGCCCATTCCGCCTTCAGCCACGGCCTTTCCCCCTTTAGCCCTGCCCATACACGATTCTGCCTCGCCCATTCCCCTTTTAGCCTCCCCCCTACGGCCCGTAGAGCCCCGGCAAGCCCCCCCCTTTAGCCCCGCCCCTTCCGGCTTTAGCCCCGCCCCTTCCGGTTTTAGCCCCGCCCATTCCCCCTTTAGCCACGCCCATTCCGCCTTCAGCCACGGCCTTTCCCCCTTTAGCCCTGCCCATACACGATTCTCCCTCGCCCATTCCCCTTTGAGCCTCCCCCCTACGGCCCCTAGAGCCCCGGCAAGCCCCCCCCCTTAGCCCCGCCCCTTCCGGCTTTAGCCCCGCCCCTTCCGGCTTTAGCCCCGCCCACTCCGCCCTTAGCCCCGCCCACCCCGCCCTTGGCCCCGCCCATTCCCCCTTTAGCCACGCCCATTCCGCCTTCAGCCACGGCCTTTCCCCCTTTAGCCCTGCCCATACACGATTCTGCCTCGCTCATTCCCCTTTTAGCCTCCCCCCTACGGCCCCTAGAGCCCCGGCAAGCCCCACCCCCTTTAGCCCCGCCCCTTCCGGCTTTAGCCCCGCCCCTTCCGGCTTTAGCCCCGCCCACCCCGCCCTTAGCCCCGCCCACCCCGCCCATTCCCCCTTTAGCCACGCCCATTCCGCCTTCAGCCACGGCCTTTCCCCCTTTAGCCCTGCCCATACAGGATTCTGCCTCGCCCATTCCCCTTTTAGCCTCTCCCCTACGGCCCCTAGAGCCCCGGCAAGCCCCCCCCTTTAGCCCCGCCCCTTCCGGCTTTAGCCCCGCCCACTCCGCCCTTAGCCCCGCCCACCCCGCCCTTGGCCCCGCCCATTCCCCCTTTAGCCACGCCCATTCCGCCTTCAGCCACAGCCTTTCCCCCTTTAGCCCTGCCCATACACGATTCTGCCTCGCCCATTCCCCTTTTAGCCTCCCCCCTACGGCCCCTAGAGCCCCGGCAAGCCCCCCCCCTTAGCCCCGCCCCTTCCGGCTTTAGCCCCGCCCCTTCCGGCTTTAGCCCCGCCCACTCCGCCCTTAGCCCCGCCCACCCCGCCCTTGGCCCCGCCCATTCCCCCTTTAGCCACGCCCATTCCGCCTTCAGCCACGGCCTTTCCCCCTTTAGCCCTGCCCATACACGATTCTGCCTCGCCCATTCCCCTTTTAGCCTCCCCCCTACGGCCCCTAGAGCCCCGGCAAGCCCCACCCCCTTTAGCCCCGCCCCTTCCGGCTTTAGCCCCGCCCCTTCCGGCTTTAGCCCCGCCCACTCCGCCCTTAGCCCCGCCCACCCCGCCCATTCCCCCTTTAGCCACGCCCATTCCGCCTTCAGCCACGGCCTTTCCCCCTTTAGCCCTGCCCATACAGGATTCTGCCTCGCCCATTCCCCTTTTAGCCTCTCCCCTACGGCCCCTAGAGCCCCGGCAAGCCCCCCCCTTTAGCCCCGCCCCTTCCGGCTTTAGCCCCGCCCACTCCGCCCTTAGCCCCGCCCACCCCGCCCTTGGCCCCGCCCATTCCCCCTTTAGCCACGCCCATTCCGCCTTCAGCCACAGCCTTTCCCCCTTTAGCCCTGCCCATACACGATTCTGCCTCGCCCATTCCCCTTTTAGCCTCCCCCCTACGGCCCCTAGAGCCCCGGCAAGCCCCCCCCCTTAGCCCCGCCCCTTCCGGCTTTAGCCCCGCCCCTTCCGGCTTTAGCCCCGCCCACTCCGCCCTTAGCCCCGCCCACCCCGCCCTTGGCCCCGCCCATTCCCCCTTTAGCCACGCCCATTCCGCCTTCAGCCACGGCCTTTCCCCCTTTAGCCCTGCCCATACACGATTCTGCCTCGCCCATTCCCCTTTTAGCCTCCCCCCTACGGCCCCTAGAGCCCCGGCAAGCCCCCCCCCCTTTAGCCCCGCCCCTTCCGGCTTTATCCCCGCCCCTTCCGGCTTTAGCCCCGCCCACTCCGCCCTTAGCCTCGCCCACCCCGCCCATTCCCCCTTTAGCCACGCCCATTCCGCCTTCAGCCACGGCCTTTCCCCCTTTAGCCCTGCCCATACACGATTCTGCCTCGCCCATTCCCCTTTGAGCCTCCCCCCTACGGCCCCTAGAGCCCCGGCAAGCCCCCCCCTTTAGCCCCGCCCCTTCCGGCTTTAGCCCCGTCCACTCCGCCCTTAGCCCCGCCCACCCCGCCCTTGGCCCCGCCCATTCCCCCTTTAGCCACGCCCATTCCGCCTACAGCCACGGCCTTTCCCCCTTTAGCCCTGCCCATACACGATTCTGCCTTGCCCATTCCCCTTTTAGCCTCCCCCCTACGGCCCCTAGAGCCCCGGCAAGCCCCCCCCTTTAGCCCCGCCCCTTCCGGCTTTAGCCCGCCCCTTCCGGCTTTAGCCCCGCCCACCCCGCCCTTGGCCCCGCCCATTCCCCCTTTAGCCACGCCCATTCCGCCTTCAAGCCACGGCCTTTCCCCCTTTAGCCCTGCCCATACACGATTCTGCCTTGCCCATTCCCCTTTTAGCCTCCCCCTACGGCCCCTAGAGCCCCGGCAAGCCCCCCCCTTTAGCCCCGCCCCTTCCGGCTTTAGCCCCGCCCACTCCGCCCTTAGCCCCGCCCACTCCGCCCTTAGCCCCGCCCACCCCGCCCTTGGCTCCGCCCATTCCCCCTTTAGCCACGCCCATTCCGCCTTCAGCCACGGCCTTTCCCTCTTTAGCCCTGCCCATACCGGATTCTGCCTCGCCCATTCCCCTTTTAGCCTCCCCCCTACGGCCCGTAGAGCCCCGGCAAGCCCCCCCTTTAGCCCCGCCCCTTCCGGCTTTAGCCCCGCCCCTTCCGGCTTTAGCCCCGCCCACTCCGCCCTTATCCCCGCCCACTCCGCCCTTAGCCCCGCCCACCCCGCCCTTGGCTCCGCCCATTCCCCCTTTAGCCACGCCCATTCCGCCTTCAGCCACGGCCTTTCCCCCTTTAGCCCTGCCCATACAGGATTCTGCCTCGCCCATTCCCCTTTTAGCCTCTCCGCTACGGCCCCTAGAGCCCCGGCAAGCCCCCCCCTTTAGCCCCGCCCCTTCCGGCTTTAGCCCCGCCCACTCCGCCCTTGGCCCCGCCCACCCCGCCCTTGGCCCCGCCCATTCCCCCTTTAGCCACGCCCATTCCGCCTTCAGCCACGGCCTTTCCCCCTTTAGCCCTGCCCATACACGATTCTGCCTCGCCCATTCCCCTTTTAGCCTCCCCCCTACGGCCCCTAGAGCCCCGGCAAGCCCCCCCCCCTTAGCCCCGCCCCTTCCGGCTTTAGCCCCGCCCCTTCCGGCTTTAGCCCCGCCCACTCCGCCCTTAGCCCCGCCCACCCCGCCCTTGGCCCCGCCCATTCCCCCTTTAGCCACGCCCATTCCGCCTTCAGCCACGGCCTTTCCCCCTTTAGCCCTGCCCATACACGATTCTGCCTCGCCCATTCCCCTTTTAGCCTCCCCCCTACGGCCCCTAGAGCCCCGGCAAGCCCCCCCCCCTTTAGCCCCGCCCCTTCCGGCTTTAGCCCCGCCCCTTTCGGCTTTAGCCCCGCCCACTCCGCCCTTAGCCCCGCCCACCCCGCCCATTCCCCCTTTAGCCACGCCCATTCCGCCTTCAGCCACGGCCTTTCCCCCTTTAGCCCTGCCCATACACGATTCTGCCTCGCCCATTCCCCTTTGAGCCTCCCCCCTACGGCCCCTAGAGCCCCGGCAAGCCCCCCCCTTTAGCCCCGCCCCTTCCGGCTTTAGCCCCGCCCACTCCGCCCTTAGCCCCGCCCACCCCGCCCTTGGCCCCGCCCATTCCCCCTTTAGCCACGCCCATTCCGCCTTCAGCCACGGCCTTTCCCCCTTTAGCCCTGCCCATACACGATTCTGCCTCGCCCATTCCCCTTTTAGCCTCCCCCCTACGGCCCGTAGAGCCCCGGCAAGCCCCCCCTTTAGCCCCGCCCCTCCCGGCTTTAGCCCCGCCCCTTCCGCCTTTAGCCCCGCCCACTCCGCCCTTAGCCCCGCCCAACCCGCCATTGGCCCCGCCCATTCCCCCTTTAGCCACGCCCATTCCGCCTTCAGCCACGGCCTTTCCCCCTTTAGCCCTGCCCATACACGATTCTGCCTCGCCCATTCCCCTTTTAGCCTCCCCCCTACGGCCCCTAGAGCCCCGGCAAGCCCCCCCCTTTAGCCCCGCCCCTTCCGGCTTTAGCCCCGCCCACTCCGCCATTAGCCCCGCCCACCCCGCCCTTGGCCCCGCCCATTCCCCCTTTAGCCACGCCCATTCCGCCTACAGCCACGGCCTTTCCCCCTTTAGCCCTGCCCATACACGATTCTGCCTTGCCCATTCCCCTTTTAGCCTCCCCCCTACGGCCCCTAGAGCCCCGGCAAGCCCCCCCCTTTAACCCCGCCCCTTCCGGCTTTAGCCCCGCCCACTCCGCCCTTAGCCCCGCCCACTCCGCCCTTACCCCCGCCCACCCCGCCCTTGGCCCCGCCCATTCCCCCTTTAGCCACGCCCATTCCGCCTTCAGCCACGGCCTTTCCCCCTTTAGCCCTGCCCATACACCATTCTGCCTCGCCCATTCCCCTTTCAGCCTCCCCCCTACGGCCCGTAGAGCCCCGGCAAGCCCCCCCTTTAGCCCCGCCCCTTCCGGATTTAGCCCCGCCCCTTCCGGCTTTAGCCCCGCCCCTTCCGGTTTTAGCCCCGCCCACTCCGCCCTTAGCCCCGCCCACCCCGCCCTTGGCCCCGCCCATTCCCCCTTTAGCCACGCCCATTCCGCCTTCAGCCACGGCCTTTCCCCCTTTAGCCCTGCCCATACACGATTCTGCCTCGCCCATTCCCCTTTTAGCCTCTCCCCTACGGCCCCTAGAGCCCCGGCAAGCCCCCCCCCCTTTAGCCCCGCCCCTTCCGGCTTTAGCCCCGCCCACTCCGCCCTTAGCCCCGCCCACCCCGCCCTTGGCCCCGCCCATTCCCCCTTTAGCCACGCCCATTCCGCCTTCAGCCACGGCCTTTCCCCCTTTAGCCCTGCCCATACACGATTCTGCCTTGCCCATTCCCCTTTTAGCCTCCCCCCTACGGCCCCTAGAGCCCCGGCAAGCCCCCCCCGCATTTAGACCCGCCCCTTCCGGCTTTAGCCCCGCCCCTTCCGGCTTTAGCCCCGCCCACTCCGCCCTTAGCCCCGCCCACCCCGCCCATTCCCCCTTTAGCCACGCCCATTCCGCCTTCAGCCACGGCCTTTCCCCCTTTAGCCCTGCCCATACACGATTCTGCCTCGCCCATTCCCCTTTGAGCCTCCCCCCTACGGCCCCTAGAGCCCCGGCAAGCCCCCCCCCCTTTAGCCCCGCCCCTTCCGGCTTTAGCCCCGTCCCCTCCGCCCTTAGCCCCGCCCACCCCGCCCTTGGCCCCGCCCATTCCCCCTTTAGCCACGCCCATTCCGCCTTCAGCCACGGCCTTTCCCCCTTTAGCCCTGCCCATACACGATTCTGCCTTGCCCATTCCCCTTTTAGCCTCCCCCTACGGCCCCTAGAGCCCGCAAGCCCCCCCCTT